>NC_053023.1:161821094-162026639 GCF_003073215.2 Triticum urartu | reverse complement strand
CATCTTTACCTTTTGGGGACATGTCTATATCAAATAGAGTACTCAGTACTCACTCTCTACATGTCATCCCAGTCTTGGTACTCTTTTGGTTTCTTTTGGTTGCTCTGTGTTATCTAACCTTGTTTACTTAGGTTCATTCCTTCCTAAGCCAACTCAAGACCACAAGGTAAGTATATGCATCACACTCATGTGCATGAGAGTTTCTTGCTGATGTACATATTGTTTGCAAGAAGGACTCATGAGCATGTAGGTACATCTCCTATTTTCACATCTTTTGCTCTGATGCATATAGCCAAGATACATGTAACATATCGCTTACTCTGTCATGCCTATGCATTCACAGGCTCTTATATTCCATATTTACATGATTGCATACATATAGGGGGAGCCTATGCATGTTATGTGTCTTTCCAAAGCTTTACTTGTTATTCTCTATATCTTTATCTAAAGCTTTGATGTATGTTGTCATCAATTACCGAAAAGGGGGAGATTGGAAGCACAAGTGATCCCTGGGTGATTTTGGTAATTAATGTCAACATAACTCTTGTTGTACCAATGCTTTCATATAGTATGTTTCAGATAAGTTCAACAATGGAGTGGCATGGACTAGAGGATGTGGAACCCTTTTCGAGATGATAAGGACAAAGGATTGCCTCAAGCTCAAAGCTCAGGACTCTACATTTTCTATTTCAGTGATCCAAGATCGCATTGAGTCCATAGGAAAGCCAATACTATTAAGCGGGGATGAGGTGTTGCTTAATGGCTTGCTTGCTCAAAGTGCTTAGTGATATGCTCCATAGCCCTCAACTACTTTCTCAAATCACATATGTCCCAAACCAAAAGTCAAACTCGGCCCTACCGAAATTTCCTATCCGGCGCCACCGAGTTCTCTTCACATAGCCACTGCCAGAAACCCTAATCAATTCGGTCTCACCGATGGGATCTCGGTCTCACCGAGATGGGCTTGCAAACTCTCTGTTGCCTATTGCATTAATTTCGGTCGCACCGAAATATGCAATCGGTCTCACCAAGTTTGCCTGGCCAACTCTCTGTTTTGCTTAGTACCAAAATTGGTCCCACCGAGTTTGTGTAATCGGTCCAAACGAGATGAGGCTTTACCCTAACCCTAGCACATCGGTCCCACCGAGTTGATCATGTCGGTCCCACTGAAATGCCTAACGGTCACATTATGAACTAAATCGGTCTGACCGAGTTCTATGATTCGGTCCCACCGAGTTTGGTGATTTGTGTGTAACGGTTAGATTTTTTGTGGAGGCTATATATACCCTTCCACCCACTCTTCATTCGTGGAGAGAGCCATCAGAATATGCCTACACTTCCAACATACATTTTCTGAGAGAGAACCAACTACACTTGTGTCGAGGTCAAGATTCCATTCCAACCACATAAATCTTGATCTCTAGCCTTTCACAAGTTTCTTTCCACTCAAATCATCTTTCTACCAAATCCTATCCTATGAGAGAGAGATGAGTGTTGGGGAGACTATCATTTGAAGCACAAGAGCAAGGAGTTCATCAACAACACACCATCTATTACCTTTTGGAGAGTGGTGTCTCCTAGATTGGTTAGGTGTCACTTGGGAGCCGCCGTCAAGATTATGGAGTTGAACCAATGAGTTTGTACGGGCAAGGAGATCGCCTACTTCATGAAGATCTACCCTAGTGAGGCAAGTCCTTCGTGGGTGATGGCCATGGTGGGATAGACAAGGTTGCTTCTTCGTGGACCCTTCGTGGGTGGATCCCTCTGTGGACTCGTGCAACTGTTACCCTTCGTGGGTTGAAGTCTCCATCAACGTGGATGTACGATAGCACCACCTATCGGAACCATGCCAAAAATCTCCGTGTCTCCAATTGCGTTTGCACACTCCAATCCCATTCCTTTACATTCCTGCAACTTGCATGATTTACTTTCCGCTGCTCATATACTCTTGTCATGCTTGCTTGATATGTATTGTGAATGTTTGAACTTGTGCTAAATCTCCACTTCAACTTAAAGAATTTAAAAACTACAACTTTCCTTGCTAAGAGTCTATTCACCCCCCTCTAGACACCTCTTCTTGATCCTTTCAAAAGCCCATAATTTTATTGGGCCAAACAGGCCCAAGATATATTTTGGCCTGTTAAGTGCTCGTCCTATTTGGGCCAAACATGGGCCTTAGGCAATTTCGCCCTGTATTGGCTCGTGATTTTTTTGGCCCAACGCTAGCCCTATCTAGGTTTTAGCCTGTTAAAAGCCCATCGTATTCTTCGGCCCAGCTGGACAGAACTTTACTCGGCCTATTAAAGGCGGGAAACAACTATATGTTTAGACCTGCTAATGGGCCAAGATGATTATAGGCCCAGGTTTTGGCCCATATGAGTAACGGGCCGGCCTGAAGACTGACAACACTGAGATCCACTAAACTTTCCGACCTAAATTACAGCATACCGACCAAGAATAAACCTAGACTATACAACAAAGAAATTACAGCATATTACATCCCCTCGGCATCAAAGTTCGGTGCCAGTGATAATAAAGGGCAACCAGACAATAGATTACATAAACTGGGCAGGTCGCCATCAGTGGAAGTTAACAGGCGGACAAAATAATAGACAAAACCGACAACACTTCAACATAGTTCAAGAAAGGTTAGCCCGGCCCAGGAGCTGCAGCGCAAGCAGCTTAGCAACCTGATGAGACTGTGCTTCTTTGGCACAGATATCCACCAACTTAAGTTGCATAGCATCAAAAAATGTCATGTACTTACGGTTAATCTTGCATAGAGATTGGAGTTCCAGTCGTATTTGAGCGGAAGCATGTATTTCTACTTGAATTTCAGACTGAAGAAGTCGAACAGATTCAGGCGGCGACTTCATCGAGCTTGTGTCACTTAGTAAGTTTGACACTACATCAAGATGTGACTCCGTGGTTGTATCCGTACCCTCAATATGTGTTGCCTTCTCCTCTGGAATATGTGTTAGAGGGTCAAACTATGGGTTCGTCTCACTATCATTGTGGCAGTTCTTCCTAGCAGCGGTGTTGTCACCCTGAAAGAGAAACAAGTAGGTAGATAACAGGTTTTGCACGTATAAGCATCAGCGTTGTCAATTCATCTCATTTCTTTGTCAGAAATAAAGAGACACGGTTTAAAATAGCATTAACATAATAGGCATTGTTCATAGTTAAGACGACAGGAAATGGCATTGTGCAGGAGCGGCCAGCTTCACCAGACCACTGGATTACAGATCAAGAACACAAGCATAGATGTAGTTCTAAACAATGTATAAGCATGAATGGTGAGTGTATTGTCAATTTGTACCATTTCAGATTGGTAAATAAAGAGACACGATTTAAGTAACATTAATATAATATGGCATTTTTCATAGTTGAGACATATCAGGATATGACATTGTGTTGTTGTTGGTAGTCTCACCACACCACTGGATTACAGATCAAGAACACAAGCATACACGTAGTGCTAAAGAAGATAACTTGCTATGTTTAGTTTAATTTACATGGTACGAATAAGGAACTAGATTGTACAACTAAAGACTGAAATTGAGAAGGACAAACTTATGTTTATGTACTTCTACTTTATAAACTTTGAACAAGCAATTTGATGCAGACGACAAAAATAAACAACATTTGCACTCATGGCCATCCAAATATAAACACCAAAGTTTGAAGGCTCGAGGAGGACAAACTTACATTAGTAGTGAAGAGAGGCTCTATAAAGGCCTTGTCCATATTGATGGGGGGGGGGCAATTCAAGAAGTTTACCACACACTCTTCTTCAAGAGTATTGTTGTCGGGGTTGGGGTCCCGGCAAACCCTTAAGGTTTGAACACTGGGGTGCTCGCGAAGTCTATCCCTCCAACCGATCTATGCTCTAGCTTGCTAGGATCACGCGGATGAACTCGACAAACTCACAACACAGATGGACACAGGGTTTATACTGGTTCGGGCCACCGTTGCGGTGTAACACCCTACTCCAGTGTGGTGGTGGTGGATTGCCTCTTGGGCTGATGATGAACAATACAAGGGAAGAACGGCCTCCTGAGGTTGAGGCGTTCTTGGGCTCAGTGAACTTGTGTGTGAGGGTGGTCTCCCTCGAGCCCAGTTGCCTCCTCGAGCTAAGTTGTTCTCTCTCGAGCCCAGTCCTCCTCAAGCTGCGTTCTTTTCTCCACTGTGGTGGCTAGTCCTATTTATAGAGGCCCTGGTCCTGTTCCCAAATATTGAGAGGGAAGGGAGCCAACAATGGCGAGCTAATTTGAAGGGGGACAACTAGTACAAGCTATCCTGACAAAAGTAGTCTTCGCCTGCACAAAGTTCTGGTGGTGACGCTGTTCCAGGCTCCACGATGACCTCTGTCTTGCAAGCCTTGGTCTTGGTCTAGTTGCACTGAAATGGAAACCTTTGCCTGATGCCTCGGTACTCCGCGGTTGCGCTTGCCCCCTTTGCACCAAAGAGGAAACAATGACGCTGTGCACGCTGGCGCCCGCCTGGTGCCTATCATCATGGCTCATGTCACGAAAGCCTCGTGAGGTTCGCCCCGCCTTGATATCTCTGCTCCTCGTGAGCCTGCCCAGCTAGGACACTCCGGGGTAGGTCTTGCGTCATCCACCTCGCGAGGCTTGGACCCTCGTGAGGGTCTTGAGTGATTTGCTGGTGAAGATGGGTCGTACGACCTGCTGGCTCAGCCACGCCGCGGGCCGCAGGCAGGCAAGTCTGGGGACTTCCGTTCCCAGAACGCCGACAGTAGCCCGCGGGACCAAGGTGCGCGCGGGCTTGGCTTCACGGCGAAGCCAAGGGTCAAGCTCGAAGCACCGTGGGGCCCCAAAGCCTGCAGCCTCGGTTGACGCGTGGCGGTTGATTGAACATGGGTGTCTCCGCTTCCCCATGCTGCTTCGGCGACTGCACGACTTGACAAGTCCCTGCAACATGCAAGGGGAACCATCATTGCCTGTGATCGTGGGAGACGCCGGTTGGCCTTCTCTTGCTATAAATGGGGAGGGGGCGAAGCCCCCGTTGCCCATCTCTTCCTTGCTTGCTCCCTCCTTCTTGCTCCATTGCTTGCAGTGCCTCCGATGGCGCCTCAAAGGAAGTTCTCTGCCGCCGAGAAGGGAAAGGCCCCTCGTGAGGGCCCTGGTTCCCCGGTGCCCAAGCGCGGTCGCGGCCGCCCGCGCTAGCACGCTACGGCCCCCACTGCGGCCCACCGTTCAGGTGGCGCCACGGCACGCAGAGGGGGCCGTCCCAACCGTGGCGGTCCAGCTGACGGGGGAGGTGCGCGATGGTGGCAAGGCCTCCCTGCCCGCGCTTCCATGTAGCGGAGGCGTCGCCGGAGTTCATTGTTTGGTTGGAAAACCCGGCCGGCAACTGTCTCCAGCTTCCGCGCTTCTTTGTCGATGAGCTGTCGGACCCTGGGCCAGGGGGCTCTGGTTGCAGGCGGATGGTTGCTGCAGCAAGGCCTCCTGGGTCGCGGTCAAGACTTCTGTCGAGGGCAACATAGCCCTGGCCGACGACTGGCAGACGTTCGCCCGCGCGCGCGGCCTGGGCAGGCGGTGCACGCTCCGCTTCAAGTATGATGGCAGGTCGGCCCTCTTCATGAGGGTGTTCGGGGAAGATGGCCGCCGCGCCGGATGCTGCCCCGAGATGAACGACGGTGAGGAGGTGCTTGACCTTGGCAACGGTCATGACGAGGGTGAGGGCGAGCCTGCCCTCAGCGGCGACCGCATATCCTCCAGTTACGGCGGCTCTCCCTCCTGCGACAGCTCCAGCAGCAGTGGCTACGATTAGCCGCCGCGCCGCCGTGCTCGCTTCGAAGGAGGGAGCGGGTCATCTCGTCACCGCGCCTCCATGAAGCGCGAGGAGGGGTCCGGCTAGGCTTGGGCGTCTCTAAGGGCCTGCCCCTGCAGATTGTTGAAACACCGCTTTGTTTGGTTTTTCCATTTCTTTCCCTGCACCAAAAAATGAAACCAGTATGGGCCCAGAGGGGCGTGTATCAAACTATGGTTCTTGGTTAATGCAACATGCGAGTTATTCCCATGCCATGCAGTTATTTTGCGAAGAGATAACCTAACCTGGCGTGTTTGGGATGCCCCTTCCTTCACGAGATATCTGCGTTTGCTCAGGAACTGCAAAAATTTGTTATGGGGTGCGCTAGGTGATTTTGCCGTTCACCCGAACCTTGAATTAGCGCTTTGCATCGCGGTACCCGAGGGGCACGGACTTAGGAGAGTTGCGCCAGCTTCCAGGCTCGAACGAGGGTGACTCGCGAGAAGGCAGAGAGAAGGGAAAGCTCATGAGGGCACCTGCCTGCCTAGCCCCCTCGCGAGGTATGCGAGAGAGAGATCATGATTATACCAGAGCCGAAAAAACACGGTAAAAGGCGAAGGAACCAAATCAGCAAGGAACGCCAAAGGCAAACTCGATTAAGAAAAGGCAAGCCAACTACGGAAAGCAAATGAAAAGCCGCGACCGGCACCTAATCTAGTCCTTGAGTCTTCTCACCAGCACGGAGATAAGTGTTGTCCACTTGGCGTGGGAGGGAGCCCCAGGGCCTGAGGCCGGCGCTCCTGAGACTCCGGGGCATGTGCAGCCCCAACTCATTATTACGTGACAGTGTCACGGGCGGCGATTCTTCACAGGCACCGGGCCTTGCTTCACATGCTCTAGGCCTTGCTTCTCAAGCTCTGGGCCTTGCTTCTCTGGCTCTGGGCCTTGCTTCTCAGGCTCTGGGCCTTGATGTATGTCGCATGGAGCTTCCACTTGGGCATGGGATGGGGGGCCCCCTTCGGGAGGAGCCCCCGAGGCGTGTATAGCCCTGCCCTGACACGTGGTTTGCACGGCAGGGCTGCGAGGTGTATCTGGGCACTCGTGAGCCAGCGCGGGACTCACGAGGCCCTACGTCAAGGTGGGTTGCGCCTGGTCTTGAGTCTTGGTGGTTGTATGTCCCTGCAAGGTGGTTAGATGCAAGCACTCTACGTCCTCAGGTCCCGGCCCTCGAGCGAGCTCAGCCGCCGCTAGTATGCCAGGCCGCGATGCTGTGGTCAAGGCCAGGGGGTGAGGGCTGGAGAGCCAGTAAGAGCTCCTGAGTCGCGATGCTCAGGAGCCCCCCTTTTAACGTGCAAGCAAATTGCATGGGGCGAACGGACCCGAGGTGGGCGGTAATCAAACAGGAGATAGCAGGTCGGCAGGTGATAGCAGTTGGCAGGTTAAGCATGAAGAGCAGGTCGACTAGGATAAATGCAGGAAGATACATGCCACTGGGTCTGGCCCGAGCAGCGTGGGGATGATGCAGCCCGAGGGGCGCCCCCAGCAAAGTAAGCTAAAGACATAAGTAAAAGGGATACATGCCACAGGGACGGACCCACGCGGCCTGGGAATAGTGCAGCCCGGGGGGCGCTCCCAGCTTAGACGAACTTGGAAGATGTCACCTGGGTCTGTAGACGAAGTAGAGTTCGTGCAGCTGAAGCCACGGGTCGAAGGAATGACTCCTCATGAGCCACCGGGACCCTGAGCCTCAGGAGGCTCTGGGAGCTCAGGAGGTTCCCTAAATGTCATCGCCATCTCCTCCTGAATGGCATGGAACCTGGCCTCCTGAGCCGCCTGGACTTGCCGCAGGTTGCGCTGATAAGCTAACGCCGCGCTTGGCAAGCTGAAGGGCGTGCGAACATAGCTGTGCGGTGGACCCTCACAGCGGCCCGCGCATGATGGCCAGAAGCGTTCCTGAGATGCGGCCCTATTGAGCCCTGGGATGTCGATGTAGGTGCGCAGCTCAGCACCCTTGCCTGGGTGGTGAGCCACACTCTGTAAGAAGCTGTCGCCACACATGGCTCTTGCGTCTTGTAGCTCTTGGGTGGTCTTGGTGATGAACTCCTGGGTGGTGGGCATTCCTCGCCTCATGCTCTCTTGCGGAGCACGTGCCGCGAAGCACGCTTCCAAATGGTGCCCAAGCGCCTCCCTCGTGAGATTGGCAAGGTCTAAGGCCCTCTAGAAGAGAGCGCCCAAGCCTTGACCGAGGAGGGCGCCGGGCGCGCTTTCCTATGCGGTGGAGGGAGGCACCCCTAGAGAGGGCGCCGATCCTGACGAGGCTCCTGATGCGACGCCATCTTCTTGGGGTCCTGCACGGCACGGTAGCTTCTTCTTGGGGAATGTCGCCCGAGGGCCCTCACTTCGGCCGCGGCTTGGAAGGCGCGCTCAAGGGAGCACACCGCATCCCTTTCTTCACATGGGCCGTGATGATCCCCCCGCTTCCTGGCATCTTGAGGACGTTGTAGCCGTGGTGAGTGACTGCCATGAACTTGGCCAGGGCTGGGTACCCGAGGATGGCGTTGTACGGCAGGAGGATGTGTGCAACGTCGAAGTCGATGAGCTTGGTGAGGTAATTCTTGCGCTCCCCAAAGGTGACAGGCAGGCGAACCTGCCCTATTGGTGTGGTGGAACCATCAGTCACTCCTGAGAAAGGCTTGGTTGGCTGGAGGTGCTCATAGGGCACTTGGAGGCTGTCGAATGTGTCAGCGGATAGGACGTTGAGCCCTACGCCGCCGTCGATGAGAGTCTTGGTGACTTGCACATTGCTGATGACTAGGGAGCACAGCATAGGGAGTGTGCCAGCGGCGGCTGAGCACTTGAGCTGGTCGACCGAGCTGAAGGTGATGGCGCATTGGGACCACCGGAGCGGGCGCGTGGCCTCGAGCTTGGGGAGCACCGCGTTTACTTCGCGAGCGAACTGTTTGAAGATACGCTGAGAGGCTGGGGCCTGAGCACCACCCAGGATGCAAGCGACCGCGCGCGGCTACTGGAAGCACCCAGCCCCCTCGTCCTAGTGATGGTTGTCGTTCCTCCTTGGCGGCAGCAATGGGGGAAGACCGGCGTTGCTCCAGGGGCTATCTTCGCGAGGCGGGTCCCTCCAGGCGCCCTCGCAAGGTTGATTCTGCCAGCGGTCCTCGAGAGGCCGGTCGCGCCACTCCTGGCGCGGGCCATGGTCGTCCCAACGTCCGCCTCCGCGTCCTCCTCCGCGGCCGTAGCCCCGGTCACTGCGCTCGGGGCGTCGGCCGAAGCGTCCTTCTCGAATAGCTTTGAGCTCTTGGCAGTCGCTGGTGTTGTGGGTGTTCAGGTTGTGAAAGGCGCAGAAGGGCCGGCCGTTCTTGGATGACTTGGGCTGATCTCTGCCTCGCTTGGTGTCGGGCTCCGCTGCGAGCACGACTGCCTCTTTGTGCTTCACTTCCTTGGTCTTGGCCTTCTTTTCCTCCACTCCTGCAACTGGCAGCTCCAGGAGAGAGAGGCGCCCCTCCTCAGCTCTTGCGCACCTGGTTGCCAGGTTGAACAGCTCCTGAGATGTGCAGAGCTCCTCATGGATGGCCAGCTCTTCTTTCATCTTGACGTCGCGGACGCCGTCGGAAAACGCGGAGATGATGGCCTCGTTCGAGACCTTGGGAATCTTGAGGCGGGTGCTGTTGAAGTGCTGGATATACTTCTAGAGGGTCTCTCCTGGCTGTTGCTTGATGCGGTGTAGGTCGCCCGTGACCGGTGGGCGGTCACGAGTGCCCTGGAAGTTGGCGACGAAGCGGTCGCGCATCTCGTCCCAGGAGGAGATCGAGCCGTGTTGCAGGTTCAGGAGCCCGGAGCAGGCCCCATCCTTGAGAGCCATGGGAAACCAGTTCGCCATGACCTTCTCGTCGCCGTTGGCCGCTTCGATGCTCAACTCATAGAATTGCAGGAACTCCGTGGGGTCGGTGGTGCCGTCGTACCATGGAGGCAGATATGGCTTGAACATGCCTGGCCAGGCAACGCTACACTGCTCAGGGGTGAAGGTGCGACAGCCTGCCGTGGTTGCCGGGGCCCGCCTCGGGGGCGGAGCTTGGTCTTGGCGAGGTCCACGCTGCACCACTGCGGGAGCGCGCAGTCTTGACGAGGTGGCGCGGGGAGCGCTGGTGCGGTTTCTCGCGGTCGCGGGACTTCTTGGTAGCTCCTTTCTTCACGCGCGGGCGCCGGGCGCAGAGGATCGCGTCGCGGAGGCGCGCGCCTTGGCGCCAAGGCACTGTCTTGGGGTCGAGGTGGTGGAGGCGCGCCACGGGCCCTGTTACCCGCAGCCTGCTGAGGCGGAGGCAGAGAGTGAGACGGCGCCAGAGAGCCCCCCCCCCCCCCCCCCGGCATGGACGAGCTCAGAGACACGTTCGAGCCACTCTTCATAGACGTCGTCGACAGGGCGATAACGTAGGAGCTCGTTTGCCGCGATGAGCGCGGCCCGCGCCTCCAGGGGAACGCGGTGCGTGTGAGACGAAGAGCCAGTAGCAGAAAGTGATGGGGTAGCGGTGCGGCCATCCATCTGCACCGAAGGATGTTGCGAGGACGCCTGCTGCTCGTTTCCCACCGGCCCGATGGCTGCGTTGGCAGCGGGGGACGGAGATCGACGAGGCGGCCCACCGACGGGTGTCGACTGAGCGACGCGGGCGGCGAGGGCGGCCCGACGCTCAGCTTGAGCATGGCGAGCGTCCGCCATGGAGACGACGGGGCGACGGAGCGATGGAGCGACGGAGAGGAAGCTACGGCGCACCCCTACCTGGCGCGCTAAATGTCGGGGTTGGGGTCCCGGCAAACCCTTAAGATTCGAACACTGGGGTGCGCGTGAAGTCTATCCCTCCAACCGATCTATGCTCTAGCTTGCTAGGATCACGCGGACGAACTCGACGAACTCACGACACAGATGGACACAGGGTTTATACTGGTTTGAGCCACTGTTGCGGTGTAACACCCTACTCCAGTGTGGTGGTGGTCGATTGCCTCTTGGGCTGATGATGAACAATACAAGGGAAGAACATCCTCCTCGAGCCCAGTTGTCTCCTCGAGCTAAGTTGTTCTCTCTCGAGCCCATTCCTCCTCGAGCACCATTCTTTTCTCCACTATGGAGGCTAGTCCTATTTATAGGCCCTGGTCCTCTTCCCAAATATCGAGCGGGAAGGTAGCCAACAATGGCAGGCTAATTTGAAGGGGTACAACTAGTAGAAGCTATCCTGACAAAAGTAGTCTTCGCCTGCACAAAGTTCTGGTGGTGACGCTGTACCAGGCTCCACGATGACCTCTGTCTTGCAGTCCTTGATCTTCGTCTTGATGCACTGAAATGGCAACCTTTGCTTGATGCCTCGGTACTCCGCGGCTGCGCTTGCCCCCTCTGCACCAAAGAGGAAACAAGGACGCTGTGCGCGCTGGCGCCAGCCTGGTGCCGATCGTCACGGCTCACGTCACGAAAGCCTCGTGAGGTTCGTCCTGCCTTGATATCTCTGCTCCTCGTGAGCCTGCCTAGCTAGGCCACTCCGGAGGAGGTCTTGCGTCGTCCCCCTCGCGAGGCTTGGCCCCTTGCGAGGGTCTTGAGTGCTTTGCTGGTGAAGATGGGCCGTACGGCCTGCTGGCTCAGCCACGCTGCAGGCCGCAGGCAGGCAAGTCTGGGGACCCCCGTTTCCAGAACGCCGACAATTGCCTTTATTCTAAATTTTGTTAAGAGTAAATATATATGTGAAAATATAGGAACAAATGGCAATTATTTAACTTAAGATGCAGAGTACAAATGTAAATACAGCATACAGGCAGAAAGCACTGACAAGAGCAATGCGGAGCTAAACTTCTTCAGTAACATTGGTTTTATTCAATATTTTTGCAAGAGTAAATGTAGATCTGATGTGTAGAAAAATGGAGGACAAGGGAAAATAAGCTGCAAAGTGTACATGAAGAACTAGCTGACAAATATAAGTACAGTGATGAAGGACAACAGATACTTACAAGAACAATGCAGAACTGAATTTCTTCATAGGCATTGGGTTTATTCTACATTAATTTAAGCATTAATATAGATCTGATAATTTGGAGCGAATAGTGGATAAGAAAGCTATAATGCACAATGATGTCACATAATCCACCAGGTATGAATGTAAGGACAACAATAGGACAATAGGTACTCACAAGAGCAAAGCAGCGACCAGCATAGTTGTGATATCCTAGGTTTTGCGGTGCTGGTTCAATCGCCAGTATACATCGGGTGCTATGTGATTTCTCCGGTAGCACCACCTTTTTCAAGGACTTTGCTTGTACTCCTTCAGGTTCTGCAATCACCCTCTTCCTTTTGGATGTCTAAAACACAAGAACGGCATTTGAATGGAAAAACATGGTATGACGACAAATGAAATAGGTGTTGATAATGGATGGGCATGGCATCTTCACATATATCATGAGTAAACTAAGCAGATGGAGGTGCAACGAAGCACAAGAAATGCAAGACACCTTATGCAAGATATGTGCAACCAATAAAACCTTGCCAAATTAGAACAAGAACCTTATTGGGTGAACAGGATAGGCCATCTGCCTTTCATTCCTTGAGCTCAGAAGAGTCATTAGGATCATATTCTGAATACGAATCTATAGGTCGGGAGCATGTGGGTTTCATTGCATCCACAATGGACCTCAATCCCTTGATGCGAATTTTTTTACCCATTGAACTATTGCGCAATATTCTTCTGATGTGCGCATTCTTATATTCATTGTGATTACGTCGCTGCATGTGCATCATTTTCTACCTCTCAGCCCCTCTTGATCGGATGGTCCAATGACACATTTTTTTTCTATTGATAGAGGTAGATCTACTTCATGGAGTTGAATCTTGTACTTGGTTCAAACAAGAAATAAAGTGGGGGTGGGGGAATTTAGTATGTACATCGGACTTGGTACAAACAGGAAGGATAGGGGGTGAAAGTAGCACTACAAAAAAAGACACATCCGTGACATTTTGGGCCGAACGAAAAAAAATTGTCATACATATGACACTTCTATGACGATAATTGTGACAAAACCCAGTATCATCATAGATGTGGTGGGCTCCTACTTCTATGACAAAAAATCATGACAGAAAATGGGCTTTTCGTCCTGGACGGGCCGGAGACGCAGCTGCATGACATTCTTTGGGCCGTCCATGACGGAAAAAACCGTGGTAGAAGCGAGGGGGAGGAAAATTTCGGGGAGTTCCCGGTTACGGTGGGAGGTCGGGGGCCGAGCGATGCGCGTTTCTCTCGTACACGTATGCGTGTGTGTGCGAGGCGTTGGCTCTAACTGAACCCGAGCAAGGTGTTGCGCTCTAACTGAACCCGAGCGATTGCACTGCAGGCTACGCATTACTGAACCCGAGCGATCGATCGATGGCTGTTAACTGAACCCGATCAAGCGATTCCTTCGCTACTGCTGCTCACTGAAGCCGATCGATGCTGCCTCTGGGATGAACAGTGAGCGTTGCGGGGGGGTGGATGAACAGTGAGCGGTGGCGTTGCCTCTGGATGAACAAGACCCCGTGGTGTGGTGGAGGGCTGGATGAACAGTAGACGGTGGAGGGGTGGTTGAACAGGACCCGGTGGTGTGAAGGGCTGGATGAATAGTAGACGGTGGAGAGGTGCCCGTGGAGGGGTGGTTGAACAGTAGCCGGTGGAGTAGCGCGCGGTGGAGGCTGGATGAACAGGAGCCCATGGAGGCTGGAGGAGGTCGACGGTGAAGATGAACAGTATCCCGTGGAGTCCCTTTTTGCGGTACACCACACCCCTCCCGAAGAACAGGACCCCCGTTTCGACCATTACGCTCCAACACAAGTCTGTTTCGTCCGTTTTGCGGTACGCCACACCCCTCCTGATCAACAAGACCCCCGTTTCGACCGTAGGAGGTCCGTTTCATTTGTTTTGCGGTACGCCACACCCTCCCGATCAACAGGACCACCATTTTGACCGTAGGAGGTCCGTTTCCTCTGTTTTGCGGTACGTCAGACCCCTCTTGTTCAACAGGACCCCGTTTCGAACATAGGAGGTCTGTTTCCTCTGTTGTGCGGTACGCCAGGCCTCGTTTCCATCGCATGTTCCATCCAAGCCCTCCCGATAAACACGACCACGCATTCCGTTCCGACCCAGCCAGTTGGCTCCCACGCGTTCCGTTGCCTCCCGATGAACACGACGCATTCCGTTGCCTCCCCATGAACACGACACATTCCGTTGCCTCCCCATGAACACGACGATGACGTTGTTTATCCGTTCCGACCCAGCCATGTACACGAGCCCTGGTCGTACGTATGCGCGAGTAGGCATTCGAGACCCCGCCCGTATGTAGACATACGTGGCCGTATTTTCTTTCTTGCACCCTGGGCGCTGTATGTACGTGTATATGCTACGTGCGCACCTCTACTACGACACGTACGCGCCTCTACTACGACACGTGCGCACCTCTACATCCACCAGTATATATGTACATACATGTTCGCGACCAGAATGACAACGCTACGTACGCTTTGACCAGGTGGGTCCCGACTGTCAGGCACTTCCTTGCATGCGAAGATGTAGCTGCTGGGTCCCTGCAGTCAGGGGGCGAATCATTTTTTTGCCCGGACGCACTTCCTTGTGTGCGAAGATGTAGCTGGTGGGTCCCAGCTGTCAGGGGGGTAAATCATTTTTTTTGCCCGGACGCACTTCCTTGCGTGCGAAGATGTAGCTGGTGTGTCCCAGCAGTCAGGGGGAAACATTTTTTTCGTGAAATATGGTGGCCCGTCCGGTGGGTCCCCGCTGTCAGGTGGAGGAATCATTATTTTGCGCGTAATAAGGAGGCACTTCCTTGCTGCGGCCATGGACCCAGCTGCCAGCCTCTCCACATACGGTCCACGTCCGATGGAAGTCGTTCCTTGACCACGTTGACCACGCCGCGCCGAGAGCACCACGGCGGTGGACGACGGCGAGGACTAGGAAGGGCATGACTCGGAGCCGGGGAAGACGCAGCAGTGGATGCCCACGCGAAGAGGAGTACGAGGGTTCACTGGTTCGGCTATGGTGTGAGGCTCATGTTGCCGCAGAATAACAGGGGGTGTGGGTGACTAGAGGGATGGCCTGGCCAGCGGTGGGAGTAGTAGGGGGCGGTGAGGCCTCCGCGGCATCACAGCCGGCCACGGGAGGCAGGAGCACGCGGCACGACCGGCGCTGGTTTGGGCGGCTGGAGTAAGAAGACCAGAGGTTGAAGAAGCACTACGGCCATTGGATGAACATCATACGGTAACAGGAGCTAGAATCGTTCATATTGACTAAGTTGACAAAGCCCTCCGTCCCCGTCAACTTGGTAGGCCCACAAGTCAGCCTCCCACTATGTTGGGTTCCAGTTGGCAGGGGGAATATTCATTTTTTGTGCGTAATAAGGAGGCACTTCCTTGCGTGCGAAGATATCTGGTGGGTCCGACATGTCAGCGGGGGGCACGTTATTTTCGCGAAATACAGAGGCCCTTCCGGTGGGTCCCAGATGTTAGGTGGAGGAATCATTATTTTGCGCGTAATAAGGAGACATTTCCTTGTGTGCGGCCGTGGACCCAGCTGTCAGCCTCTCCACACACAGTCTACTTCCGAAGGTGTCGTTTGTGGACCATGTTGACCACGCCGCGCCGAGCGCATCCAAGGTGGTGGACGACGGCGAGGCCCCAGACAGCAACGAGCCGGAGATGGGAAGACGCGGGAGTAGAGTCGTAGACGAAGAGGTGTACGAGGGTTAACTGGTTATAGTGCGGTGTGGTTCGGTAGTCGGTGGAGAAGAACAGGAGGTGTGGAGGGGTGGAGGGATGGCCTGGCCAACGGTGGAGTAGCCCTTCATAGTGAAGCATGCTAAGCAGAGCTGCTAGCAGCAGGAGGCGGGAGGTGGTCCCGGCGGCGCTGGAGGAAGAAGACGAGATATTGAAGATGGATGCCGGTCGTTGGATGTAAATCCAACGGCTAACATGTCCGAATCATTTGCTGACTAAATTGACAACGACTTGCATTGGCTTCGACCTATTGGCCCACATTCCAGCCTCCAAAAATGTGGCACCTATTCAACCCATTTTTTCAGAATTTATAGTCTTTTTTGCACGGTAGAATTTACAGCCAATTTGATCTTTTTTTTTGAATTACAGCCATTAGCTGGGCTAGGTGAACAAATAATGTAGCGTTCATGCGGCCCATTTATTTTATTTCCTAAAAAATTACAGGCCATTTGCACTTTCTCAAAATACACGATTTTGCTGGGCTGATTCTAATTATAATGTTGGGTTGGGCCAGCAATGTTATCAAAAAATAAAAAGGGGCTGAGCATTTTGTTATAAATATATTTAAATAATAAGTGATATTATTACATTCGTCCTTAAATCTTACCAAGCTTTTGTACACAATCACTAGGATTTTTGTGCCAAAACAATCTAGGATATTATTTGTTAAGAAATTATTTTTATAAGTTAATAAGATGTGGGATATTGTTTTCTTACATATGTAAGTATCTGTGAAATATATGATGACAATAAAAATAATATATAATAACATATAAAATAATTTAAATATATAAAATATAGTTAGAAGGGAAACATAAGTTGGACCTGGCGTTCCTTTTCTTATATAGAAAAATAGAACAGACCTCTGCGTTTTCTTCAAAAAAATACATAAATTGGGCTGCCAAAAATAAAACCTCGGATGGGAGGTCCATAGGCCGGTCGATACATGACGGCCCTAAGAAAATACAAATAGGCCTATGGACCTCCCATCCGAGGTTGTGGGCTGCGCATGTTAAAAATGAAAGCCTAGACGGGGCAGCCCAAAACCACGTCCAACACTTGCCAAAACTTCGTCCCTCATTTTCTCCGTGTTTCGCACACTCGACATTGTGTGGGCATTTTGACTGTGCATCATATGAAGATGTGTTATGCATGAATGTTGATCAGCATGATGTTAACCGGCTGGTAGTTCCATTTTCGACCATGAATAAAACTTCCAACATGATGTTAACCCTATTTGAAAAGGCTGTGTTAATATAAATGCTCTGCCTCTGAAAGTTGCAGTTTCTTATATGAAACTGAAACTTGCAGTTTCTTCTCTGAGAATCACATTGTCTGCACTTTTATACTCCTATGAAACTACATTTTTTTAAGTGCTAAAAATAGATCTCTAGAATTCATAATATACTTCATATGCTCAATACTGCAAATCTGAAATTCAAAAGACATTCATATCTGAAAGTACTCTCAAAATACACAACAAAAAACACAATTCACAACCTGCAAATACTGACAACCCTAAGCTCCTCCTGACAATTCACAACCTGCCCGACTATTAGGCTGGGGGGCAGCCCCCTCCTATTCCTCGGCGGCAGACAGCCGCCCTGTGAGACGATGTGAACGGCGAGGGAGACGATGGCGAGGAAGCATCGTCGGGCCAACTGCTTTTCTCGTCTTGCAGTTGGATTCGGTCGACAAAGACTCCACCGGCTCGCTCTAGCAGGACACCCTCACAAATGGCACCGTGTAGATGCTCGATCCTTCAATCTCTGGTGGATGCTCCATCTGGGATCGATACTCCAACCACCGCTCCCTCACGATCAGATTCGGTGTATCTGTTTGCTCCATGGCCCAGAGGAGCAGCTCTATGTACTCCGGCACGACTCCCTCCGGGGGTATCGCCGCATTTTCACTCTGTTGCAGATATTTGGCCATGGATGTTTCCATCGCCGTTAGTTGGTCCTTGTTGTCAAACCAAGACTGTATCTCCAACATCCTAGCTAGCTTCACATGGTCGCCGTCTGCGATCCTCACGTATCGGTTGTACTCCTCCATCGATCTACTTCTCCACAGCACCTTCACTCGCCGGCGGTGGTTTTTGAATGGAAGAGGAGAGGAGCGGCGTTGGTTTTGGATTAGAACGGGAGAGGAGCGACGCTGGTTTTGGACTGGGACAGGAGAGGAGGGGCGGTGGTTTTGAAATGGAAGAGGAGAGGAGCGGCGCTGCATTTAGATTGGAACAGGAGAGGAGCAGCTGTGGTTTAAGAGGAGAAGAGCGGAAGAGCGGCACTGGTCTTGGAAGTATTTTTTGTTGTTTTGCGTATTTTGGGTCAAAGTTTGACCACGTACTGTATTTGACAAGCAAAATGTGAATGCATGTCACCAAAATTTGTATCTTTTGCTTCGTATCTGAATGTACTTTCAAATTATATTATTTTTGCAACGTATAACGTATATTTTATGTGCGAAAATCATGGTCAATTATGACCCAGAATAAAAGGGAGGCTAGTTAATGTGGGGTCGCTTTCTTAATTGAAGGGTAAATTTATTTTGATTTTGATCCATTCACAGCGCGCCAGTCCTCTTGTCCAATCCTAAATCGCTGCCACATGCTCCTCTCCCTCTTCTCCATTGCAAAACCACCTCCTCTCCTCTCCATCATCTCCATTCCAAAACCACCGTCTCGCCTCTCCCTCTTATGATCTTCCCCATTGCAAAACCACCTCCTCTCCTCTCCATCATATCCAGTCCAAAACCACCGTCTCGCCTCTCCCTCTTCTGATCTGGAGAGGCCGAGACAGTGTGAAGAGAGCAACACTAGCAAGCAAGCGCGGAGGCTCCTGCCTATATAGTGGAGTAGTACTAGTTTTCTTTTGTCTACCGGAGCCGGCTTGACCTCATCAATGACGGTCGAGAAGTCTTCATGCACGTGGCCCGGAGGCGCAGTTGTCGTCATTTTGATCGGAAGCGCCAGATTATAACATATAACACGAAAAAATGCCACATGACAAGAAATCATAACCTCACTGCCCAAAGGAGACAACATGAATCCCGACGGACAAACTAGACGAGGAACATAGCTCAAATTAAAGATAAACTCGTAGAAAAGGGGTCCGTTGATAGATGTCCTAATTAACATAGCCGGCTTGACCTAGATGGCAGCTGAGTAGTCACTGTTCGTGCATGTGCCCCCAATGACTAGCCCAACTCAGTTTTCGCTGTTTAACCCTCGCAGTGATCCGAAGCACATGACACCTAATTTTGCGAGATGACAAGAAACCTTTTTTAGATGTCTCACCACAACTACAGCCATGTACAACACAGCCTGCACGATATGTAGACGATAGCCAATCCAGGCGTGTCTGCTGGAGTCTGGTCACATGCATGGACGAACTGATCTTCCGTATCTTGCAGGGATCGTCCAGGCACGAACGTAGTACAACACTTCTCTAGTACTATCGCTCATCTCCCTCTTCTATTAAGTCACCCGACTTGCGGGGCCGGGGAGTGTGCCTATGGTTGGTTCTCAATTGTCGTCCCACATGTGTGTGCAAACGCAATATGACGCGCGTTCCATTCGGAGAGCAGCGTGCCAGACCGACCGACCGTCTGGGGTGCGACGCGAACGCGACGGGCATGCTATATACTCCGTACATGTGTACCGCCGTTTTCTAGACGCTTTGCTCCATGGCGCGGGCGCAATCCATGGATACAAAATTAGTATACTATATACTATTTAAAAGTCGAGGGCAGGGCTTTTCCTGCGCGGTAGGCGGTGGGGCAGTTCCGCCTAGTCGGTTTGACAGAGACGCGAGAAGACGAGGGAGTAGGCTACTGCAAACGTAGGGTTGTGTGATTTGACAGCGAGTTACTGCTGGACAGGTGGGGCCCCATGATTTGACTTGCCATTATCATTTTAACTG
The DNA here is from genome assembly GCF_003073215.2 of Triticum urartu. Lineage (NCBI taxonomy): Eukaryota > Viridiplantae > Streptophyta > Magnoliopsida > Poales > Poaceae > Triticum > Triticum urartu. The sequence goes on along the minus strand of NC_053023.1, from coordinate 162,007,139 downwards.
TGGCGCTATGACCGGCGTGAGTCTCCCTATTCCTGACCACCTCCATACAGGTGCCTCTCCCAATGCTCCACCATGTAGTAGAGGCTGGCTCTTGCATGAGAGCCCACTTCTCCACTTTTTCCTTGCCTCTCTTTCCTCCACATATGCAAAAATGCCATGTAAAGCGCACTATTGTACTTACTTTTACTTGCTCCTACAGGTGCTTAAGCTTGCCACATAGGCATAAAGTCTGATGTGGCAAGTTAATCAAGAAGAGAGAGACTAGTTTGGTGACCCAAGGAAGAAACAGTGCTAAGCGTGTGTACCTAGGTGAAAAGACAATTTTGAGTCTATAGCTAATTAAATGAAGCAAACTTAGCAACACCATTTCATTGGAAGAGGTCACTCCTTGGCAAATGCAATAAATACTAGTACTCCCTGTGTCCCATAATATAAGAACGTTTTTGGCACTACACAAGTGTCAAAAACATTCTTATATTATGGGACGGAGGGAGTACGAAGAAAGAGATGGAGAGGAGTAAAAAAATACACTTATAGCCAACCTTATAGCCAACCTTGTTGTAGTATGAGTGACTAAGTGATGACTATGTATGACATGCCAACATCAGATTGCCTAATGCACCGTGTTAAATCTCCAAGGGTGCGACCGCGCGAGCGATGCGACGGTCGTGGTAGGCGCGACCATGATACGGGCTGCTGGCAGCCCTTGGATCTGAGATCAAATGGTCGGATGCTAAGTTGCTGAAAATTTGCAGAATAACCCTCCAGGATAGGATATTCACCCATAGGTCTAGAATCACGCCATGCAACCGTTCGATCTCAGATCCAAGGGCTCTCAGAAGCCCGTATCATGGGAGAATGGAAAGCCACTACCCTGCCGTTCGCATGCTGGCGGTTCGCTCCTACTCGTCCCCGCACGTCCTTCAATACTACGGCGGTTCGCTCCTAGTCGTCCCGTCCATTCACATTACGGCAGTTCCACTAATCCTAACCCTCCTCCCAAATCCATGGCGTCTCAAATCTCCACGATCGGTGGTGAGTACAAGGTTAGAACCATCACCAGCGATGAGTTCGACGTCATCTACACCCGTTCTTCCGCGACGGTGAAAGGATGCCTTTCTCGCTTCAGACGCGTGTTCGAAGACTCAGATGATGAGTTGGTAGCTGGGCTAGATGTTGAGTACACCACAGTCCTGGGACGAGAGAAGGATCTAAAGGACAAAGAGAGGAAGAAGCCCTTCGTGATCCAGGTTTGCGTGCATGACTTATGCTTGGTCTACCACATATGCCATGTCGATGTTGAGTGCTAGGATTTTAAGGACTTCCTCGAGAGCAACCTAGTCAAATTTGTTACTGTAGACTTTGGTAACGGCAAAGACGTCCTGCGTCGGATAGGCCTCGTTGTAGGCAACACCTTCAACCTCCAGAAGAATCGGCTGGTGTCCTCTCGTCATCCTTCAATGCTGACCCTGGCAGGAGCCATGGTTCATCCTTCGTACGGTAAACTGGAGAAACCTCCATACACATTTCATCGTCATGCATGGCAGCGGAATGTACTAGATATAGAACACATCCACTACGCTGCAATGGATGGCTACCTTTGCTTCAATATCTACAAGGGTTGGATGAAGAGCAACAGCCAAGTGCGCGGTTCAAGCAAAGAAGTATCAGCCAAGAGGAAGAGGGACAAGGACGAAGTCGAGGACGTGGACGAGGACTCCGAGTAAGGTGGCAGTGCTGTTGCTCATGGTGGTTCTAATGCAGTGTCTACCAGAATACTTTTAAAGTTTAATTTCAGGTGTGCTTAATTTAATTTGAGGGGTGTGTTGTGTTGAGCCCCCAGCAGAACTATGTTATGTTTCTTCTCGTTACTTTAACTCTTCAGTACATACATACTAGTATTTCTTACATTTCATCTTTTAGTTGGTATAGTACTACCACTCGTTTCTTCACATTATATACGTACAATATATATGGCCAACATCATATAGCCAGCAGTTTAGTTGTCAAAGAATTTCAGGGTGCTTAGTTTTGTCAAAGAATTCCAGGATGCTTAGAGGGTGCTTGGATCCAAGGGACTTATTTTAGTCTGACTAAAAATAGTCTCTTTAAGAGGCTAAAGTTCCAAGCACCCCTGACTAAAGAGGGGCTAAAACTAGTCTTGAGACTAAAAAAATTAGTCAGGGGTACCCCTACTAAAATGTGGATTAGTCCTCTCTCTACTCATTTAACTCCTCTCGTTTAACACAGGCGAGTTCTGGATTGGAGGGTTTGGAGGATAATAAATGCTCATTAACTTGATTTTAGCCTTTTTAGTATTTGGATCCAAGCATGGGTGAGGCTAGCATGTTTTAGTCCCACTACTTTTAGTCATGGGACTAAAACGTATCCAAGCGCCATCTTAGTTTTATTTGAGGGGTGGGTTGTGCTGGACACCATTATTGTGACTAGCCTTTTTAATAGTACTATATGCATAATTTGGCGATGAGCGCTCTCTATATGTACCACCTTTTTTTAATTTCAAGTTTTGCTCCATGGTGCAATCCATCGATACTACTGTTGTACAAAAGTATACATTTTTTAAAAGGCTAGAGGGCTGGGCAGTCTAGCTTTGTCGGTTTCACGAGAGGCGAGGGCCTTTGTGATTTGACGGCTCATTACTGCTGGAAGGCGGGGCCTTGTGATTTGACTGCTCGTATAAATGCGCCGACGACATGATCGAGGAGGAGCAAAGAACCATGAGGTATACTCAAGTTTTCCACTAGAGTAGTACTGCAACGGAGGAGCACGAGACACGGCAGCCCAGTGCCATATGGCGATAAAAATGATCTAATTTGCTAGTCATCTCATTGTTAGCATTGTTATATTCATTCCCTCAAAAAAACCATTGTTCTATTCATGCCTCACAGAGAACGTGACACGTGCGGCGAAACACCCGAAGCAAAAGATGAAACACAGGAGCAAAAGAAGAAGGAAGATTATCACCCCAAATGATCTAATTCACCGCGGAGTCGTAACTGCTTCTTCATCGCCTCCACGACCTCCATCTCCTTGCGCGTCTCCTCCGCCATCTTCTTCATTCTGTCCATGACGCGGGATTTCTCGACGCGAGCCTTCATCATCTGTTCCACGGCCGCATTACGTACCTTGACAGCAGCTGGGTGCTCGATGCGGAGCTTCGCCAACTCCTCCTTATGTTCCATGATGAGGGCCTGCAACATCATCATCGAGGAACTACTATTCTCATGCAGCTTCTTCCAGTCGGTGTTCTTCTCCTTCAATAGGTCGATCTCGTGGCAGAGCTTCACCTTGTCCTCCTGAAGTCGCAGGATTTTGTCGGTCGCCTTCTTCTCCGAGGCAATGCTCTTTTTCAGCAGCATCACCAAGCCGGCGGTCAACTCCCCCTGCTGATTGAGCTTAGCGGGCATGTCATCGAGGCTCTCCTTCAACAACTCCATCAAGCCTTGGATGAACTCCTTCTGCTTATTGAGCTGATCGGGCATGCCGTCGAGGGATAACGACTCCAGCTCTGCCGGCTCGGCATGTTCACCTCCGCGGCTAGGGCGCTCCTGGGAGCCATCGCCTGCCCGTGAGAGATCTTTCGAGGTCTCTGCGTGGTGGCGAGCCCTCTCTTTTTTTCCACAGCCTTGGTTGCCGCTCCCTTGTTACGAGTAGTTCTCGACCTAGAGCTCTGCTCACCGGCCATGGCAACGACGGACGAAGACGAAGCACTTATGAGGAGGAAAGGTAGAGTAATTTTTGGTTAGGTAGTTCCCCTTTTTATAACCTAAGTACTAGCACTGGTACTAATACCTGCATAGTGGGAACACGTTCAGGTTTGGTACGTACTAGTAGGTGTGAGCGGGCTTTCGAATGTGATGGGAACAAGGTAAAGATTAATTGATGGTTTTGGTTTTGAGGCCCGAAACGGCTCCCGATGAGTTTAGCGGAACATAAATTTCAAGTACTACACTGCTCAAATGCGTAAATATTATGTTACTGTCAAAAATTGGCACAAAAAACGAATGAGACCAATGGAAGTACTACTAGCAACCCACGATTTAACTACTCACATGCGTGCAGTGGAGTAATAATGTCTTTCTTCCGCCCTCACCTCCACTCAATTTGCATGCGCTGTATTAATTGACCATCAATGAAGTGAACGACTTTACATGAGTCAAATTATCACATGGGGTGGATCTTGGTACAAAATTGCGTCTGCCCGTGTATCCGCGTGTGCGTGTGAGGGAATGAGTGCGTGCGTGGCGTGCGTGCACATCTTCGCTTCATGCATGTACCGCCAGTATGGCTCAGGGAGGACGTGTACATTCTTCTGGAACCAGCAGCACGTCACTGTGATCAATCCACGCAAGGAGGTCGCGACAAGGCCTCCACATGTGCCACGTGGATTCATGAACTGTAAGAGAGACACTGTGTAGCGTGCCATTGGTATTCTAATTTACGTGTTTTGCACATACTCGAAGTACTAGTAAGGTACACGTGCATTGCACGCATCAGATTTTGCAACCAAATTATAAATAAATACCACACTATAGCATGTAAGCTCTGAGTCATATATGCCTGATGTAGCCCTTCGTTTAATTCGTATAGTTCATCTCATTCAAAATCAATTAGTTTTTATAAAAAACTAAGAACGCGGGAATAGGAAAAACATGGGATTATAGTGGAATGTCGTCTTGAATCCTACAGGATTGTACGAGTGTTTGATTGTGCATAGAAAAAACGCATAATTCTTTCAAAGAGGTTTGAGTGGATGGTATGTTTCCTATGAAATCTAGTGCAAATGAATCATATGGAAAAATTCCTATGGTTTACAACCCTACGAATCAAACAACCAAGATAGGAAAAATTCCTAATGATTAGAATCCTCCAAAATTCCTTTGAGAATCCTTTGAATCAAAGAAGCCCTTAATCTATTTTATGATTCATGGAATTGTGCGTTGTAAAGCATAAAGTAAAAACAAATAATGGCAATTCAACTAGAAAAAAGTTTGGGCAATTATGATACAGAAGATTCTAGAATAAAAGAGAACCACTGTTGTTTTGAGGTTTGTGCATTATGCTAAAGTTCAACCATGGAGTCTGCTAGATTGTACATGTGGAAAAATCCGATCGGGGGCTAGAAGATGGTGCGAGGGGCCGAGTGGAGGGAGACTATGAAGGAATGCACAAGTGCGAGATCGATATTTAGAGAGAGGGGGCGAACACGTGCGCTGTTGCGCGCAGTGGCGGAGCCATGAAAAATAAATGAGCTAGGGGGCCAAGCATTGCTAATCCTTTACGAGGAGGGTCAATTAATGAACTTAAACCATTTTTAGCAGCAATTGTCTAATGATCACATTCATATTAGCCTCGATATATAGTGATGTTATGGGGGGAGGGGGCAGGGCCCTTACTGCCCCTGTCTTCGCCATTGTGCACGTGTCTGAGAGATGAAACGGAAGGCATGGATGATGAGAGGAGGACGTTGGATATATAATTAATGTGGGTGTATTAGCTATATATGTTAATCCTATATAGAGAGGTATAGATTGATCGATGTGGACGTCGGAAAGAGGGTGAGACCTCACTGGATATATCGATTGGTCGGTTTGTGTGGAAAACTATGAAAGACCTAGCTATATACACACATACATAGAGGAACATCGATCGTTGTGCATGCACGCGTGAGAGATAAAGAATGTCCGATAGGATGGAGAGGGGGATGTGTGTGGGTGTGTGCCTTCAAGGGAGACCGACCTGAAGAAAAAGATTGCATGCGTGCGATGGATAATAACGACTGGTAGTGTGTGTGCATGCATGCATGAGAGAAAGTTAGTGGTACAATTATAAAGAGAAGACTACTATGTGGGTGTAAAAGAATAGGTGAGGTCATAATCAATGTAAAGTTGAATTCAAATATTTGAATAAGAGACCCTGATGTTTGAAACCCATGCATGCATGAATATAACGGAGATCTGCGCGGTGTGGTTTGGAAACGAGCATGTTGTAATGTATACACAGTGAACAAGGTCACACTGATTTGAATTTGAGATACCGATGGCAGACATCATTTGGCCACGTCGCATCCGTGCATGGACACACTATTCTAATTGGAGATGATGGGCGGCTTTTGCATCGCATATCTATATCTATACCCCTATATATAGATTATATTTTATATTTTTTTATATTGTGTGCATGTAACTTTAACTTTGAAAGATGGTCGTTGGATGAGGCGAATCCGATGGTCCAAAGATGGCAAATTTGAGCACTATTGGCCGTTGGATATCATCTAGATTCCACCAGATTTCGCCACTTGTGTAATCTAGAAGACTCAAGCATAATGCACAAACATCAAAACACAAGAACTTCTTATTTGTTCTCGAATCTTCCATATCAGAATTGCCCAAATGTTTTTCTACATGATTTGGCATTATTTGTTTTTACTTTATGTCTTACGACGCACAATTCCATGAATCTTAAAATATATTAGCTTTCTTATAAAAAGTAGATGATTTTGAATGAAATGAACTATAAGAATTAAACGAACATCTACATCATGCATATATGACTCAAAGCTTGCATGCTATAATGTGGTATTTATTCATAATTTGGTTGCCAAATCTCATGCGTGAAATGCACGTGTACCTTACTCTAGTCTAAATGGTGTTTGTGTGTGTGTGTTGTGCGTGTTGAGGTGCAAATTGTCTTTTTTGGGTACACGTTAAGCTTGTCCTTCCGAAATTTCAAGCCACGCCTTGTTATGCCGAAAATTCAAGCTAGTGTCTCTGTCTATCATGCTGCGAAACTCCCGCCTCTTCAACCTGCGCCTTGTTAGCCCGAAATATTTAAGATATATCTTTGTCTCGTTGTGCTCTGACAACTCCCTCCATCTCAACTTGCGCCTTGCTATTCCAAAATTTCAATGCGCGCGAAAACTCCCACCTCCTGTGAAATCCCGACACGCGAAATGCCCGTGGTACCCCTGAACCGAAAGAACCGCCACAAATCGGTGGGTGTACTTTCGTAACTTACCCCACATTTCGGACAAGCGCGTCTCTAAGCCACGGTTCCCCACTGCCATCCCATCCGCCCACCCATTCGTACACCAAGGCCGTGAAAACCCGCGACGAAACCACACACCCTGCTTCGTCCGCCACCTAGCCGGAGCCTCTTCCCCGACGATGTCGTCCACATCAACACCTCGACGTCCCTCATCCACCGTACCGGATGAGGATCCAACGTCGATCTCATCGTCCTGCCGGTTCAGCCACCCTGTCCTCCACCTCCAAGGAGCTGTCTTGACGTTCCCCTCGTCTTTTGCGCCACCTCCATTCCCACACTACCGTCTTCACCTGCACCACCGTAAGAGCATCATCATCACCGTTTCCTCGGATGAAGCTGCGGCCTAATCGGCGCCACCAAAGAGGTTGTACACTAATCGCCGCATTTTCTTCTTGATTCGATCTCACGGTGCTGCCGGCGCTCGGTCCCGAGCCGACACGGCACGGCTCCATCCACGGCGGCGTCGCCATCCACTTCCTCCACGGCGTCGCTCCCTCGGAGGCAACGTCAACATCAGTAGGAGCTGCTGCTGCTTTAGCTCTCGCTCGCGTTGCTGCTCTGCTCTTTCTCTCGGTCCTCTACCTGGTCTGCTCTTGTTATTGCTCTTGCTCATGCTGTTGCTCTCGCTCTTGCTCTTGCTTGCGATGCTGCTCTAATTTAGCTACACTTCAGTCCACTGAATCGACTTTTGGGTCAGTCGATTTTCAGGGGGTGGGGGGCTCGCCAGGGTGAAGGAAGAACCAGCCGCAGTGGGGAGGGGGGCTCGCCGGAGAGGTACCCCACTATCTATCTTAGGGTTCAGGATGGGGGCGGTGGTCGCCGGCGGTGGTGGGGCGGTGGCGTGGGGATCGCCGGAGAAAAAGCTCGGCACGGGGGGCCTAGAGGCATGGCCAGGGCGGCGGCGGACCGGCGGTGGGGAGTGTTTTGGGGGGGGGGGGGGCGGCGCACCGCCGGCCACGGGCGGCGGGGGGCTGTTGTTTGGCCGGTGGTGGCTAGCGGCTCAGGGGGTGGAGGTTGAAGATGAACCGCAGGCCCTTGATTTCGTATCCAACGGCTGCAAAATCGACTGATCAGAGATGAAAAAGTCAGTCGACCGACGTGTAGCCTCACCTTGGTAGTGCGTTCAGTTTCGACAGCAAAATTGAGTTTCGACAACAAAATTCAATTTCGACAGTTAAGTTCAGTTTTGATAGTTAAGTTCAGTTTCGACAGTTAAATTCAGTTTCGATAGTTAAGTTCAGAGATGAGTGGCTGATGTATTTTACATCTAGAACTTTGTGGTTATGTATTTTACGTCATGTATTGGAGATGCTATTAGAATTACACTCAGGTTAACATTGTTCGTTGTCTCTCTTGTTCTGCTTCAGCCTCGGCGTCGTACAACTCACCAGAGCTGCTCCAACAACGAAACCCTCCTTCACAGCGGAGCAGTACCTCGGGCTCCATCTCCAGGCGCCTAAGATCTTCTTCCCCTCCTCCGACAGCCAAGTCAGCCAGAGCATCCTCACCGGCCAACCCAATCACGCTGAGATCGACATGGCTTCGCCAAAGAGGTTGTACACTTGTTGCATCTCTTTTTTACTCGACATGTTATATATTGTCCACTGAGCACTCGTAGTAACAGGAAATACGATTATTTTATCCTACTATATGACAAGCAGTGAGGTACCAGGCAACTTAGCTATCCGTGATGGACTCTCTTGAACGCCATCATTATTTATCTCTGCGCGTTTGAGCTGTGCATTTGTCGATGGGCCTGGGAGTTGAGCTAGTATGGCAGTGCCCTGGGTCCAAAGTAATAGAAGTAGCACAAAAACATTTTTTTAGTGTAGGATTTTCCTTGCTCAAGCCTGCCTACTAGAATCGCCAGTGCTTGAAAGGAAAAGTGAATGAAAAACATCGGAATTGGAAAGTTTCCTATGGTACTACTATTCATGAATTTGGTGCAAAGGAAAACTGTAGGGTTTGTTCCTTTAGTGTCTCCTTGAAAGAAAAAACGTAGGAATTCTAATTTCCACTTCTCCTTTTCATATTCCTATTCATCAAGCACAAGACTAAGAGATAGTAGCATAATAGCATTATAACCGTGCATTTTCTTGTGGTTTGACTTAATCTCACCATGCTTTTTTGCATCCTGTGATCTTCCAATTGTTAAGAATCAAACACCCAGATTGGCAGAAATCCTGTGTTTTTAAATTCTCTATTTTGCACGTGCATTCCTATCCTATTCCTGTCTATTTCATATCCCTGCATTGTTAGAATCCTCAAATTCAAACAAGCCCTTACTCAATTACTTTTGTTACAGATATGTGTCAAAGAAAACCTTGTGTGGTTTGTCCTGCTCCTGCGGCGCTGTGTTCCACCCCAGCTCAGCTGCTCCAACGACGGAAGGGTTCACCACAGCAGGGATCCGCTCTCCAGACTGTCTTTTGCCGCCTCAGATCTTCTTCCCCGCCGCTGGCAGCCACGACAACTGCATTACCATCATCAATTAAGAAGATGACCTTGAGGACTACACGGGTCCACAAGAGAGGTCGCACTCTTCCGTGTCTGCTTACGTTATGCGTCGCTTAATATGATGGCATGCTACATTATCATCGTGTTCACCTATTAGACTCCGAGTCAGGTCCAAACTAATGCTGAAACTTGAGTTTTTAAATGGTTGTGGGGTACATATTGGGGCAGCAATCAGTACTATCTAGTTAATCTTCGGTGTCTACTATGAGTTTCATGTTGGGTGCAAACAAACATTAAAGGAGCCATTATCTGTATTTTTTAACTAAAGCTATTATCTGCCTCCTATCATTGGTTTTGGGTCTATCCATAGTTTGCTACCATCACTCTGGATTTGTGCATGCACTCCTTACATAATTTCACTATGTTTTATTCCTATGCATGCCGGTTATTGTACACAATGGAACTGATCATGTAGAGCAAAAGAGACGAGCCTTGCATGGAAATAAAATTTCATGCAGACGTCGTTCCATGCTGGGCGCAAAGGCAGCCCCCCTCCACCCATTTCGGATCGTAATCAAGAGGAAGATAATTGTTCTGAGGGGGATTCAGAAGGAGAAGACCACTCCTATTTACCCCATGAGGTCTTCGCTCTAACTTGGCATGCTGATGTTGGTAATATCATGCATATGGTGCCTTGCATTGCTTACTGTATACATTAAAGATGTCATCTTCTTAGTTTAGACATGATTTGTGTCAATGCCATCTGTTTAGTTTCTTTATCGTATATGTGAATCATGCAATGCCATCTTGTCTAGCCAGGCATCATATATGTGAATTTTGCAATGCCACCCTGGTTAGCCAGTCATCTTATATGTGAATTATATCATGCCATCATTTTTTTATTACGTGTTAAATTTGTCAACAATTTTAGTACATTCAATTACTCTTCCTGTGCATCAGCCATTCGGCACGGTCATGGAAAAATCTGGAGTGGAAACAAGGTCTTCAGAGTAGACAATGCTATCTGACGAAGCGCGTGTCTTGCTGGTTACCGATAGCTCCTCAGAGGAGGATTCAGAGACAGATGACCAGTCATATCCCCCCCCCCCGAGGTGCATGCCCTAACTTGGCAGGGTTATGTTGCTCATAGCATGCGTATGGTATCTTGCATTGCTATTTCATTTGCTTAGTTTAGACATGCTTTGTGTGAATGCCACCTGTTTAGTGTCTAATTACCATATATGTGAATTATGCAATGCCATCTTGTTGCAAGACATTATATATGTGAATTATGCAATGTTATCTTGTTGCAAGGCATTATGTATGTGAATTATGCAATGCCATGCTGTTTAGGCAAGCGTCATATATGTGAATTATATCATGCCATCCTTTTTTTGTATTTCTCATTGCTTTTGTCGACAATGTTTGTATATTCAACTGCTCTTCCTGTGCATCAGCCATTTGAATTGGTGATGGAGAAATCTAGAGTGAAAACAAGGTCTTCAGAGCAGACAATGCTACCTGCTGAAGCAGATATCTTGCTGGTTACAGATAGCTCTTCAGAGGAGGATTCAGAGGCAGATGACCAGTCCTATTGTCCCCCTGAGGTGTATGCTCAAACTTGGTAGGGTTATATTACTCATATAATGCATATGTTGTATTGCAATGCTTAGTTTTTACATCATATACACAATATTGAATGCCATCTCCTTAGTTCACACATCATATATGTGATTGCCCTCTGCTCACTTCCTTAGTATATAAATCATATATTTGAATTATATCATGCCATGATGTTTACATAGACAGCATGTATCTGAATTATGGCATGCCAACCCATTTTCTAAAGACATAATATAGTTATATCATCTCATCCTGTTTACATAGTCATCATATTTTAAATTATGTCATTCTATCCATGAATTATATCATGCCATCATGTTTTCATCGACGGCATGTTTGTGATTTATGGCATGCCAACCACTTTAATAGACACATCGTATAGTTATATCATGTCATCCTGTTTACATAGTCATCATATTTTGAAGTATGTCATTCTATCATGTTTAGTTAGCCATCATACATGTGAAATTGTGTCATGCTATCCTGTTTAATTAGCCATCATATATGTGAAATTATGTCCTACTATTCTGTTTGCTTAGACAACATAAATGTGAATTATTTCATGCCTTGTTTTCTTCCCTACTATCCATTGCACTTGTCTATCTTACAATGTCTGTACATTCAATTACTTTTCTTGTTTATCAGCCATTTCAATTGGAGGGAGTGATGGCAGTATCTGTGGGAGTAAAAACACGGTCTTTAGAAAAGATCGTGCTACCTGTCGATGCAGATAGAACCACGGTTGTACATGCCCAAGAACCAGCCCCACCACACAGAACCCACACTTATGCAGATTGTACCCCTACCCAGTTGGACAGAGAACCAGCTACACCCCTTCTAACCCCAACCCCAGCAGATAGACACCCAGTTCCCGTTGACACAGCACCGTCTCCACCACAGAGCACCCAAACACGAGCAGTTAGTAAGGCAAATGCAGTGCCCAAATCACGAGGACCACCACTCTGAACCCGAAGTCAACGCTTAAAGCAGAAGAAGAATTGTTCTCAGGTCAGGTTCCGTAGCTATGGTTCATACTACTTTGCTCTTGCATCACTGTATTTACTGATACCAACTAATTTCAAATTTGAAGGATGCAATTGAAACTCCAATGGCGCAACAGGTATGTTTTAAACCTGTTTCTTCAACGTGTTTGGCTGTTTGCTGTTGTAACTTGCTCTATGTTGATTTCAGTTTCAATTGAATAAACAGTTATGTTCTCATGCCATGCACATTACAAGTGTTGTTATTGTTGTGTAGTTTCCCACACTTATATTCTGTCTATGCTGCTTTGTCTTAAATAGATATGATTCGAACTGTATCTATCTTGATTTGGCAACATAAACTAGAATGATATAGACCATACAGTGACCATACTACATAGATATATGTTTGTTTCATGATGTTATCCTGTCCACCTTACTACTGAACTGTTTTACCAAAATGAGTTTCATATACTACATTGTAAACCTGAGATGAGTTTGTTTGTTTCTCTTTTAGAACGCGGATAAAATATTGGAGAAGAGTACCCTGTTATGCAGTGGTAAAGGAAGTAATGCAGATAAGGTTCAAGATAGTGAGACATCCCTGTTGGTCTCCAAGAATGATGATAAAAACTATATTGAAGACACTGAGACAACCCCAAAGTCCTGTCTTGATGTAGTGTTCGAGTTACTGGCTACCACTGCTGGCACCAGCTCTTCGAACTCGTTTCCTGAATCAGTTCGGCTTCTTGAGTCTCAACTTCAAGTTGAAAGACATCGATCAGATGTTATGCGAAAGGAAGCCGAAGGACTGAGGAAGTCCCTGCAGAATTCAGATGCATACTTTCTGGTGCAACAGCAAGCACTGGAGGACTTAAGCGCCAAACAAGAGAAAGTTAATAAGCTTGCCAAGCATCTTGCCAGCATTATGGGTACCCAGGATATTGTTTCTTGAGCTCTTCTGAAGTGGTTTCAGTTATGGACTTGTTTTGCTGCGGCGTTTATATGCTGTTGTGTTCCCTATATTTGCACTGGTGGCGAACTTTGATGCCCAGTGGATGTAATATGTGTAATAGCCATGATAGCCTAGTGTAAGTTGCTTGCTTATTTATTTCCTTGTTGTCTTGTTTATTTGTTTGCTTGTCGTCAGTGCAGTTCTTTTTCTGCGGTTTGCTAGTGGCTGCAATAACCTATTTTTTAAAACTAGGCCACAATAACCATGGGCTAATATTTACTGTAGTGACACTGGGCCTCCTACGGGCCGTAGAAACAGTGGGCCTTCTATGGGCTATATAAACAGTGGGCCTTCTACGGGCCGTAGAAATAGTGGGCCTTCTACGGGCCGTAGAAACAATGGGCCTTCTATGGGTCGTATCATCAATGGGCCATATACGGGCCGTATGATCGATTGGCCAAACATGGGCCAAACAGACCGCATTCTGGCCGTAAACGGGCTCGAGTTGGAATCGTCCGTTCATGGGCCGTCCATAACAGGCCATCGTTAATAGGCAGTATTTGATGACGCTATGAAAACGGCCCAACGTATTAACAGACCACAAACGGGATGACTGTAACCACGGGCTGAATTTGGCCCACAAGCAGAAAATGACAGTAACGGGCCGTAAGTAAAAGAATGCTGGAAAATTGCCCAAGAATAAATGGGCTCTAAGAAGGCCAAAAGATAACATGGGCTGGAAACGTCCCAACGGAATTACAGGCTGTTAATGGGTATAAAGTGAAACACTATTCTTTAGGGCCAGTTTCACCACGGGGCGTTAATGGGTGTAAAGTGATACACTGGTCATTACGGGCCAGTTTCACCATGGGCCGTTAATAGGCCAAGAGTTACATAGGGCCTCATATGGGCCGAAAGACGTCATGGGCCATACATCGGCCAGAAGTGAAAACGGGCTGGAATCATATTGGATGGCCCAGATGACGCTACTGGGCCTAATTTGAATAGGGCGTAATGGGCCTTGGGTTAGCGGGCTGTAAATGGGCTATATGCGAACATGCCGTTAACAGGCTTTCCATGGGCCGGCCCGCCACCTTTTGACCAAGTCAAACGGGCCAGCCTTTTCACAGGAATGGGCCTCTGTTGGGCCATGCCACATGTCAACGTATCATAGGCGCCTTCTGTCCAATGAGTGGATGACATCTGTCCCAGCGATGAGCCGACACGTGTTTCCTCCAGCCAATGATGATTTTACACATGGAAAATCCCCATTGGTCGGGGCTGTTAACGGGTTATCGGATCCAAAACCCGACCCGATAGCTTAACGGCATTCCGTTACGATGGATGCCACGTGTCGGTCACCCTTGACGAAAGCACTTCTGTGACGCGCGATTTATCGTCATGGAAGTGGACACTTCCATGATGATAATTTTGGTAATGTCATGGAACACTTCTGTGACAGCACAGGTATGACTATCTTGATTCTGTCATAAAATCGTCATGGATGTACATGCATGACAGAAAACGCGACCTACTGTGACAAACACGTATCATCACGGAAGTGTATTTTTTTGTAGTGTAGCACAGACTGGTCATCCAACCGGTCTCTTGGTCTAAAAGGGAAATATAGGGGAAACGTTGTACATAGTGGTGTATGACCAAGACTGGATTTGCTATCCACACATAATATGGCTACATGCATCATTTTTTTGAACATCAGTACAGACTCAAGCGCTCATACATACGCGCAGGCCGGGGGCATGCCTCCATTTCCAAAAAAACATAGGAGTAGGTGGCTAGAGTGAACAAAAATAGGACCAACCCAGATATGTTTCTTGGATGTTTGTTTCTCGGGGCAACAAACTCTCAATCACCACTTTATGCCCCGGTTTAGGTACATGTGTCGGATGTGGGGTTCCGGCAAACCCTTAAGGTTCGAACACTGGGGTGCGCGTGAAGTCTTTCCCTCCGACCGATCAACGCTCTAGCTCACTAGATCTCGCGGACGAACTCGACGAACTCTCAACACAGAAAGACACGGGGTTTATACTGGTTCGGGCCACCGTTGTGGTGTAATACCCTACTCCAGTGTGGTGGTGGTGGATTGCCTCTAGGGCTGATGATGAACAATACAAGGGAAGAACATCCTCCTGAGGTTGAGGTGTTCTTGCGCGTGTGAGCTTGTGGTGTGTCTCTTCAGCCAAGATCAGATCCTCCCCCTACTAGGGTGGCTAGTCCTATTTACAGAGGCCTTGGTCCTCTTCCCAAATATCGAGCGGGAAGGGAGCCAACAATGGTGGGCTAATTTGAAGGGGGACAACTAGTACAAGTTATCCTGAGAAAAGTAGTCTTCGCCTGCACAAAGCTCTGGTGGAGACGCCGTATTGCAGTCCATGGTCTTGGCCTTGTTGCACCGAAATGGCAACCTTTGCCTGATGCCTCGGTACTCCGCGGCTGCGCTTGCCTCCTTTGCACCAAACAGGAAACAAGGATGCTGCGCGCGCTGGAACCCGCGTGGTGTCGATCTCATGGCTCATGTCACGAGAGCCTCGTGAGGTTCGCCTCGCCTTGATATCTCCGCTCCTCATGAGCCTGCCTAGCTAGGCCACTCTAGAGGAGGTCTTGTGTCGTCCGCCTCATGAGGCTTGGCCCCTCGCGAGGGTCTTGGATGCTTTGCTGGTGAAGATGGGTCGTACGGCCTGCTGGCTCAGCCACGCCGCAGGCCGCATGCAGGAAAGTCTGGGGACCCCCGTTCCCAGAATGCCGACAGTAGCCCCCGGGCCCAAGGTGCGCGGGCTTGGCTTCATGGTGAAGCCAAGGGTCAAGCTCGAAGCGTCACGGGACCCAAAAGCCTGCGGCCTTGGTTGACGCGTGGCGGTTGATTGGACTGGGCATCTCCGCTTCCCCACATTGCCTTGGCAACTGCACGACTTGACAAGTCCCTGCGACATGCAAGGGAAACTATCATTACCTGCGCTCGTGGGGGATGCCGGTTGGCCTTCTCTTGCTATAAATGGGGAGGGAGCAGAGCCCTCGTTGCCCATCTCCTCCTCGCTTGCTCGCTTCTTATTTGCTTTGTTGCTTGCAGTGCCTCCGCTGGCGCCACAAAGGAAGTTCTCTGCCGCCGAGAAGGGGAAGGCCCCTCGCGAGGGCCCTGGTTCCCCAGTGCCCAAGAGCGGTCACGGCCTTCCCCGCAAGCACGCTGTGACCCCAGACGTGGCCCACCGTCGAGACGGCGCCACGGCACGCGGAGGGGGCCGTCCCAACCATCGCGGTCCAGCTGACGGGGGAAGGCGCACGATGGTGGCGAGGCCTCCCTGCCCGCGCTTTCATTCAGCGGAGGCATCACCGGAGTTCTTTGTCTGGTCGGAAAACCCGGCCGGCAACCGGCTCTAGCTTCCGCGCTTCCTTGTCGATGAACTGTCGGCCCCTGGTCCAGGAGGGCTCTGGTTGCAGGCGGATGGTTGCTGCAGCAAGGCCTCCTGGGTCGCGGTTGAGACTTCCGCCACGGGCAACATAGCCCTGGCCCGCGGCTGGAAGACGTTCGCCCGCACGCGCGGCTTGGGCAGGCGGTGCATGCTCCACTTTAAGTATGACGGTGGGTCGACCCTCTACGTGTGGGTGTTCGAGGAAGATGGTCGCCGCGCCGGGTGCTGCCCTCAGACGAACGACGGTGAGCAGGTGCTCGGCCTTGGTGATGGTCGCGACGAGGGTGAGGGCGAGCCTGCCCCCAGCGGCGACCGCATCTCTTCCAGCAACGGCGGCTCTTCCTCAAGTGCCAGCTCCAGCAGCGATGGCTATGACCAGCTGTCGCGCCGCTGTGCCCGCTTTGAAGGAGGCAGCGGGTCATCTCGTCGTCGCGCCTCCGTGAAGCGCGAGGAGGGGTCTGGCTAGGCTCGGGCGTTGCTAAGGGCCCACCCCCGCAGGTTGCTGAAACGCCGCTTTGTTTAGCTTTTTCCCTTTCCTGCATCAGAAAATGAAGCTAGTATGGGCCCAAAGGGGCGTGTATCGAACTGTGGTTCTTGGTTAATGCAACGTGCGTGTTATTCCCATGTCGTGTTGTTATTTTGCACAAAGATAACCTAACCTGGCACTTTTGGAACGCCCTTTCCTTCACGAGATGTCTGCGTTTGCTCAGGAACTGCAAAAAATTTGTTAGGTGGTGCGCTAGAGGATTTGCCGTTCACCCGAACCTTTACTTGGCGCTTTGCATCGCGGTACCCGAGGGGCACGGATAAGGAGAGATGTGCCAGCTTCCAGGCTCGAACGAGGGTGGCTCGCGAGAAGGCGGAGAGAAGGAAAAGATCGCGAGGGCACCAGCCTAGCCCCCTCGCAAGGTATGCGAGAGAGAGATCACGGGTAAAAACCAGAGCCAAAAATCGCGGTAAAAGGTGAAGGATCCAAATCAGCAAGGAACGCCAAAGGCAAACTCGATTAAGGAAAAGCAAGCCAACTACAGAAAGAAATGAAAAGCTGCGTCCGGGACCTAATATAGTCTTCAAGTCTTCTCACTAGCGCGGAGCTAAGTGTTGTCCACTAGGCGTGGGAGGGAGCCCCAGGGCCTGAGGCCGGTGCTCCTGAGACTCCGGGGCGTGTACAACCCCAACTTATTATTATGTGAGAGTGTCATGGGCGGCGATTCTTCACAGGCATCGGGCCTTGCTTCACAGGCTCTGGGCCTCTCTTCACAGGCTCTTGGCCTTGCTTCACAAGCACTGGGCCTTGCCTCACAGGCACTAGGCCTTGCTTCATAGGCACTGGGCCTTGCCTCACAGGCACTGGGCCTTGCCTCACAGGCACTGGGCCTTGCTTCACAGGCACTTGGCCTTCCTTCATGGGTAGAACTTCCACTACTAGGAAAAGGGCTACTACTGGCGCACCAGTTTTGCCTACTAATGGCGCATCACTGGTGCGCCATTAGTATCACGCCACTAGTATTTTTTACTAATGGTGCACCACTGGTGCGCCATTAGTATCTGGTATACTAATGGCGCACCACTGGTGCGCCATTAGTATAGGCCACGGTGCGCCATTAGTATAGGCCACTGGTGCGCCATTAGTATAGGCCATGGTGCGCCATTAGTATTTTTGAATTTTGAAGGCGGAAAATAGTAGTGGCGCACCGTCTAACCCCCACCATGCGCCATTGCTATTTCTGAATTTTGAATTTGGATCTGGATCATGATTTTTTTGCCCATTTTTTGCTCTTTTTTTGCTCATTTTTTGGCACGATATTATTTCAAATTTTGTTCCTGTTTTTGGATCTTGTACATTCTTTTGCCGTGTTCTTTTGCCGGAGAGGAGTTCGCCGGAGAGGAGGAGGAGGAGGTCATCGGAGAGGCGCTCGCCTACATCACCGGAGAGGAGGAGGAGGTCGCCGGAGAGGAGTTCACCGAAGCATCGGAGAGGAGGAAGGAGAAAACATGAGGGAATGGGAGGAGAGGAGGGAGGAGGAGCTCACTGGAGAGGAGGGAGGAGAAACCGTGAGGGGAGGGGAGGGGAGGAGAGGAGGGAGGAGGAGGTCGCCGGAGAGGAGGAGGAGGTCACCGGAGAGGAGGAGGAGGAGGTCGCCGGAGAGGAGGAGGGTAGTATGGTGGAGGAGAGAAGGGAAGATGGAGTGGAGGAGAGGAGGAGATGGAGTGGAGGAGAGGTGGAGTGGAGGAGAAGAATGGAGAGGTAAGGAGGAGAGGACCACGCCCAGCCATATATACGGCATAGTAATGGCGCACCGTGGGCAGGTGCGCCATTACTAACTTTTTTTGATTTATTTTGAATTTTGAAGGCGGGAAGATACTAATGGCGCACCATGGGCAGGTGCGCCATTAGTAACTTTTTTTTATTTTTTTGACTTATTTTGAATTTTGAAGGCGGGAAGATACTAATGGCGCACCATGGGCAGGTGCGCCATTAGTAACTTTTTTTTATTTTTTTGACTTATTTTGATTTTTGAAGGCGGGAAGATACTAATGGCGCACCATGGGCAGGTCCACCATTAGTAAGTTTGAATATATTTTTTGAATTTTTTTGCCTCTCCAGATCTTAAAAGCCCCGTATCTTTTTTCTGTTAGCTTTTTGAGGATTTTGAAAATGTTTAACATGGTTCCCCCGTTAAATTCGGATGTAACTTTTCGAGTAGATGATTTTTCATATAAAAAACTTTTTCATCCGAGTTCGTACGCAAAAGTTATGCCCATTTTTACAAATTCTCGAGAGATTTTGCAAAAAAGTCGAAAATTCATGTTTGTAAATTTTGCTAACAACTAGACCACATATCACATGGGAATCTTATTTTCTTTTATTTTTTGACATTTCTATCATTTTCTTTTATTTTTTTGAAACTGAAAAGGCGGTCCACGGGGGGGGGGGGGGGGGGGGGGGGGGGGGGGGGGGGTGCATTCGGGCGAATGTTTGGGCCAAATTACTAATGGCGCACCGTGGCATGGTGCGCCATTACTAGTTCAACTAGTAGTGGCGCACCACTCCCACGGTGCGCCATTAGTAGTTTTGAAAAAATTAAAAAAAAATTACTAATGGCGCACCACTCCCAGGGTGCGCAATTAGTAGTTTTGAAAAAATTAAAAAAAATTACTAATGGCGCACCTTGGATGTGGTGCGCTATTAGTATTTGCACACTAATGGCGCACCAACACATGGTGCGCCATTAGTATATAGTAATGGCGCACCACATGTCTGGTGCGCCATTAGTGTCAATTCCATCTATAGCCCTTTTCCTAATAGTGTTCCGGAGGTGCTGCATGTTCCAGGCATTTTGGATAGGTGTCCCCTCTTGCGTCTCCAAGCGCATGGCGCCAGGCCTGGAGATGTGGATGACCCTGAACGGGCCCTCCCACATGGGTGAAAGCTTGTGCAACCCTTCCCTAGAGAGGACCCGCCTCAGGACTAGGTCACCCATCTCAAGCGTCCTGGAGCGAATGTTGCAGCAGTGGTAGCGCCGTAGCGCTTGCTGGTACCTTGCCGCCCTTAATGCAGCTTCATGACGATGTTCCTCCCCCAGCACAAGATCTAGCCCCCGCATGGCGTCCTGCTGCGTTTCATCGAACGCCAGGACCCGCCCGGAGTGATGCTTGACCTCGTGAGGGAGGACTACTTCAGCTTCGTAGACGAGGAAGAACGGAGTCTCGCCCGTTGGCTTGGTAGCGGTGGTGCGGACGGACCACAGCACAGACTGTAGCTCATCGTGCCAGCCCCAGCCGCAGGCCTCTAGCTTCTTCTTGAAGGTCCTGGTCTTGAGGCCCCTCAGGACCTCAGCGTTGGCACGCTCAGCCTAACCATTACTCCTGGGGTGGGCTACTGAAGCGTAGCATATCTGTGTTCCAAGGTTAGCACAGTAGGTTTTAAAGAGGTTACTAGTAAACTGCGAGTCGTTATCTGTGATGATCCGGTTGGGGACCCCAAAGTGGCTCACGAGGCCCTTGATGAACTTGACAGCAGAGCCGGCTGGAATGGTTCGGACGCCTTCCACTTCCACCCACTTGGTGAACTTGTTGATGCCGACGTAGAGATAACAGTAGCCCCCTGGCGCTCGTGGGAATGGGCCTAGGATTTCTAGCCACCAGACCGCGAACAGCCACATAAGCGGGATGGTTTGGAGGCCCTGAGCAGGCTGATGGATTTGCTTGGCGTGGAATTTGCAAGCTTCGCAGGACTTCACCAGCTCAGCTGCATCGTTGAGTGATGTGGGCCAATAGAATCCGCTGCGGAAGGCCTTGTCGACGAGGGTCCGTGATGACGAGTGATGTCCGCAGTCCCCGCCATGTATGTCAATCAGCAGCTCCCTCCCTTGATTGCTGGAGATGCAGTGCAGCATGACATCATTCGGCCGTTTCCTGTACAACTCGCCGTCTTGAATGCAGTATGCCGTGGCCTGTCGGGCCATGCGCTCCGCGTCTTCTTCCTTCTCCAGCAGTGTCCTGTGCATCAGGTACTCCTTGAACTCCTTGGTCCAGCACTCCTCCTGGGGCTCGAGCGCCAAGAGCAGCCGAGCTCCTAAGGTCGGGCCGCAAGCTGGGGCTCCCGAGGCCGGGGGATGAGGGAGCTCCTCCCGAGGCTGAGTCGTGCTTGACAGAGGTGGTGTAGCTGACGGCTTGAAGAGCCGCTCTTTGAAGACGCCAGGCTCTTGCGGTTGCCGCTTGGATGCTCTCTTGGCGATGTCGTCGGCTTCCTTGTTGGTGCCCTGAGGCACATGCTGCAGCTCCAAGCCTGCGAACTGTTTTCCATTTTGCGCACCTCCACAAGGTAGGCCTCCATGTGCTTGTCCTTTGGCTCATACACTTTGTTGGAGAAGTTGACGAGGAGCTGCGAGTCACCCTTCACGGTAAGACGCCTTACCCCCACAGCCGCCCCAGCCTTTAGGCCGGCTATGAGGCCTTTGTATTCTGCGATATTGTTGGAGACCTTCTCACCGTGCTGGAAGCAGAGTTGCACGGCGTAGCAAAGCTTGTCCTGAGTGGGCGAGATGAGCACTACTCCAGCCCCCGCGCCCTAGTGTGCAAAGGCCATCAAAATACATGACCCAGCCGTCTGGCACCTCGCTTCCTAGGGAGATGGACCGGTCTTCTCCTTCCTCAAGAGCCGGGGCATCTGTCCATTCTGCCACAAAATCGGCAAGCGCGGCCCCCGTGATGACCCTGGTGGTGCTAAACTCCAGCTGAAATGCTTGCAGCTCAATGTTCCATTAAGTGACCCTTCTGGTTGAGTTTGGGCTCCTGAGTACCCTCTCCAATGGGTAAGACGAGATGACCTTGATGGGGTGCCCCTGGAAGTAGTGTCGCAGCTTGCGCGAGGCCACCAAAAGTGCAAGCAGGAGCTTCTGCGGCATGGGGTAGCACGCCCTGGCGTCCCGCAGTACGGTGCTAATGAAGTACACCGGATGCTCGACAAGGGCTAGCACACTGTCGAGGCTCCGGTCCCATAGAGATTGTGGCGTATCTTGAGGTGGTGGGTCTTCTGAGACCTGACTGTCCTCAGGAGCTTCTGCGATGTTGCCCTGCTGAGCTTGGTCTTCTGCCACTGATGGCTATGTTGCTCCTTCTTGGCCCCGCTCTGCATCAGCTCTGGCTTGGTGCGGCACACCCTTGTCTTGACGCCCCTCCCGAACCGCCACCAGCGCCGCGCTAGCGGAGTACGGGGTGGCGGCAAGGTAGAGCTCCAGATGCTCGAGAGGCCGCAGTGCCACCATCACTTGGGGGCCGGTGAGGTATTTCTTGAGGTCTCGGAAGGCCTGGTCGGCCTCCGGGGTCCACTTGAATGGGCCTTCTTCTTCATGAGCTTAAAGAAGGGTAAGGCGCGCTCGCCTAGCTAAGAGATGAAACGCCCTAACGCAGTCACCCGTCCTGCCAACTTTTGCATCTCCTTGAGGGTCTATGGTGGACTCATGTCTTCGATGGCCTTGGTCTTCTCCGGGTTCGCCTCGATCCTTCTGTGGGATACGAGGAACCTTAGCAACTTGCCAGATGGGACGCCAAACACACACTTCTATGGGTTAAGCCTCAAGTTCACTTGGCGCAAGCTATCGAAGGTCTCCTCCAAGTCTTGAATCAACGTCCTCGCCTCGCGCGATTTGACCACTATGTCATCAACGTAGGCCTCTGTGTTCCTGCCGAGCTGCCGCCCGAAGGCCATGTGCATCAGCCGCTGAAAGGTTGCGCCCGCGTTGCGAAGGCCGAAAGGCATGCAGGTGTAGCAGTACCCCCCACATGGTGTCAAGAAGGCCGTCTTCTCCACATCCTCCACTTCCATATTGATCTGATGGTATCCAGAGAACGCATCCAGGAAACACAACAAATTGCACTCGACGATGGAGTCGACGATTTGATCGATGCGCAAAAGGGGGAACGGATCTTGGGGGCAGGCTTTGTTTAGGTTGGTGAAGTTGACGCACATCCGTTCCTTCCCACCTTTCCTCGGTACTACAATGGGGTTCGCCAGCCATTCGGGGTATCGAACTTCCCGGATGGTACCTGCCGCCTCCAGCTTGCGTGTCTCTTGGGCAATGAAGGCATGCTTCTCAGTGGACTGCCATGTTGCTCGCTGCTTCACGGGGCGTACGTTGGGGCACACCTTTAGATGATGCTGGATTACCTCTCTCGGTACCCCTGCCAGTTGATCGGGCTCCCACGCGAATATCTCCTTGTTCACGCGCAAAAACCTCACCAAAGCTTCTTCTGGTCCCGGGTCAAGGCCGGTTCCTATGGTGAAGGTGGCTCCTGAAGACCCATCCTTGTTGATCGGCACCCGCTTGGTCTCCACCTCGTCTTGGGTG
This sequence comes from Triticum urartu, assembly GCF_003073215.2. NCBI lineage: Eukaryota > Viridiplantae > Streptophyta > Magnoliopsida > Poales > Poaceae > Triticum > Triticum urartu. The sequence continues at coordinate 161,983,774 of NC_053023.1, read as the reverse complement.
AACAACTACTTTTTCTTGGTGGGCCTGGTCTCCTTGGCCTCTGGAGCACTGGCGCCGGCTGGCTGCGCCGCTGCCGTGGTCTTGAAGGCGAGCCTGAGAGCCATCACGGCCTCCTTATTGTCCCCCTGGATGGTGAGGATGCCCTTGCTCCCTGGCATCTTCATCAGGTTGTAGGCCGGGTGAGTTGCCGCCATGAACTAAGCGAGAGCCGAGTACCCAAGGACGGCATTGTATGGGAGACCGATGCAGGCGATGTCAAAGTCCACCAGCTCGATGCGATAGTTGTCCTGCGTGCCAAAGGTGACAGGGAGGCGGATCTGCCCCAGGGGATGAGCAGCTCCACCGCCCACTCCTGTGAAGGGCTTACTGAGGCTGAGCCGTTCGAGCAGCACATGAAGAAGGCTGAAAGCTTCCACGGAGAGCAAGTTGAGGCCGGCGCCGCCGTCGATGAGGGTCTTGGTGATGGCCACGTTGCAGATGGTGGGCGTGCAGAGCATCGGAAGCAACCCTGAGCCGACGGTGCAGCCAGGGTGGTCTTCCGAGTCGAAGGTGAGGTCGGCCTCCGGCGCGGCCCAACCCGGCGGAGCCCCCGGGCGCTTGCAGGCTGCCCCAATCTGATGGAAGAAAGGCTTGACGTGGCGATCTGAAGGAGGTGCTTGGGAGCCACCCAGCAGTGCCGCGACTGTGTGGTGTGCCGGCGCCGCGTAGCGCGCAGCGAAGAGGTAGCGGAGTTCCCCCCAGGACGTCACCGCGGATCCCGGGAGGTCGAGCAGCCAAGCGCGCGGCTCGTCGGCGAGGGCCAGGGGGAACAAGTTTGCCATGATCTTGTCGTCGCCTTCGGCTTCAAGGACGGCCTCCTCATATGCTAGCAGGAACAGCGCTGAGTCTGCCGCGCCGTCGTAACGCGGCGGCATCTCCGGCCTGAAGCTGGCCGGCCACTGCACTCGCCGTAGAGCGGGGGCCAGGGCTCGGTACCCAGACTCCCTGCTGCTGGTGTCGGCCACGGAGATGGTGGCGGGGGTCCTACCATGGGAGCACGGTGCGGCAGTACGGGGTGTTGGTTGATGGAGAGAAGCCCCGACGCACCCCTACCTGGCGCGCCAAATGTCAAATGTGGGGTTCCGGCAAACCATTAAGCTTCGAACACGGGGGTGCGCGTGAAGTCTTTCCCTCCTGCCGATCAACGCTCTAGCTCACTAGATCTCGCCGACGAACTCGATGAACTCTCAACACAGAAAGACACGTGGTTTATACTGGTTCGGGCCACTATTGTGCTATAATACCCTACTCCAGTGTGGTGGTGGTGGATTGCCTCTAGGGCTGATGATGAACAATACAAGGGAAGCGCAGCCTCCTGAGGTTGAGGTGTTCTTGCGCGTGTGAGCTTGTGGTGTGTCTCTTCAGCCAAGATCAGATCCTCCCCCTACTAGGGTGGCTAGTCCTATTTATAGAGGCCCTGGTCCTCTTCCCAAATATCAAGCGGGAAGGGAGCCAACAATGGCGGGCTAATTTGAAGGGGGACAGCTAGTACAAGTTATCTTGACAAAAGTAGTCTTCGCTTGCACAAAGCTCTGGTGGTGACGTCGTCTAGGGCTCCACGATGACCTCCGTCTTGCAGTCCATGGTCTTGGTCTTGTTGCACCGAAATGGCAACCTTTGCCTGATGCCTCGGTACTCCGCGGCTGCGCTTGCCTCCTTTGCACCAAAGAGGAAACAAGGATGCTGCACGCGCTAGCGCCCGCCTGGCGCCCGCTGGTGTCGATCGTCATGGCTCACGTCACGAGAGCCTCGTGAGGTTCGCCTCGCCTTGATATCTCCGCTCCTCGTGAGCCTGCCTAGCTAGGGCACTCCAGAGGAGGTCTTGCGTCGTCCGCCTCGCGAGGCTTGGCCCCTCGCGAGGGTCTTGGATGCTTTCCTGGTGAAGATGGGCCGTACGGCCTGCTGGCTGAGCCACGCCGCGGGCCGCAGGCAGGCAAGTCCGGCGACCCCCGTTCCCAGAACGCCGACAACATGGTGCTGGACTGCTGGTGCACCCACTGTCCCATGCCCTTATACCAAATATTTAGTTGTTCTTAATCTAACGCCCCTAGTAAAATGAAGTCATGCCACTGTTATAAGCCATGACAAGTTTAGCCAAATATTTTTGCCTGTAATTTTTTGAGACTCTGATTGTTTCCTCTATAGCTATTTGTGCAAACGGGGATATCCATTTCACCTGGTTGCTGTTGTGACCTTTCGGTGTACTGCACAAAACACTTCTTAAAAGAAGTGACTTTTGTGTTGTTTAACTGGAATGTCAGAATGGAACAATTGGTTCATTTCGGTGGAATTGCACAAAGGGAGATATGTGTTCCAATCCTCATCATCCATATTGGCACCATAACCGTCCTTTAGGTAAGAATGATATTTAATGCATGTGTTCATCTCTATGTTGCGACTACCATTTGAAAATAATACTATTGTTTACTATAGTACACTTGTACTCCCTCACTGACAAAACCAATTCTGAACTAGAAGGTCAATCATGTACTTGGTTTCACCAACTGGTGAGGAGAAAGAGAAACAGAGCATGAAGAGGAGGAAGAAGAAGAAGAAGAGTAAATAGTGCCAAGGTGATATTGCTGAAGCCGAGGCCTCAGTGGAGGCCATTCAAGGGCTCTGGCAATGTCTACGTTACATGTGAGACGATCCTCTAGGGAGCCCTTCCACTTCTGCGCATTGTCCATGATGAATTTGATGCTACTGTAAGAGTAATATGCTAATGTCTTTCTATCCTTTCTCACTAAGCTAATGAAGGTTTCACCTTATTCCTACTTGTGCAAACAGGGATCATGCTGTGCCAATCATACATTTTAATGGAACTACATAAGGCAATACAATGAACTGTATCCCAGCCAGTGCTTTAACTCTGCTGGAAGTTCTTGATAATCTTTTGATATAATCTCAGCACTGGTAAACAAGAGTGATTTCAACCATACATCTGAAGTGCACAAAAATATATACTATTGAGTGATTCCAGTGAGTGCTTTATCATCTCTTCTGGGACTACATGAATAAGCTTTTTTCCTCAGGTTGGTACCGGCCTAAGGCCTTCATCCATATTAGTTTGCTGTCATCTCTATTGGTATCGTGCTACTGTCATGAGAAACTCCTTTATCTTTGCACGTTCAAGTTTTGCAACCTATGATATATGGCAATGCTTTGAGTGTTGAGCTAATTGGCACTGGTTAAATAAACTAATACCTCTCCTTAAGCAAGAATACTGTCGGATGTGGGGCTCCGGCTAACCCTTAAGGTTCGAACACTGGGGTGCGCGTGAAGTCTTCCCCTCCTACCGATCTACGCTCTAGCTTGCTAAGATCTTCCGGACGAACTCGACAAACTCACAACACAGAAACACACGGGGTTTATACTGGTTCGGGCCACCGTTGTGGCGTAATACCCTAATCCAGCGTGGTGGTGGTGGATTGCCTCTTGGGCTGATGATGAACAATACAAGGGAAGAACAGCCTCCTGAGGTTGAGGAGTTCTTGTGCTTTCGGACTTGCGGTGTGTAGGTTCTCTCAAGCCAAGATCCGATCAAATCCGCCTATCCACTATGGTGGCTAGTCCTATTTATAGAGGCCCTGGTCCTCTTCCCAAATATCAAGCGGAAAGGCATCCAACAATGGCGGGCTAATTTGAACGGGGACAGCTAGTACAAGCTATCCTGACAAAAGTAGTCTTCGCCTGCACAAAGCTCTGGTGGTGACGCTGTTTTGGGCTCCACGATGACCTCCATCTTGCAGTCCATGGTCCTCGTCTTGTTGCACCGGAATGGCAACCTTTGCCTGATGCCTCGGTACTCCGCGGTTGCGCTTTCCCCCTTTGCACCAAAGAGGAAACAAGGACGCTGCGCGCGCTGGCGCCCGCCTGGCGCCTGCCTGGTGCCGATCGTCAGGGCTCATGTCACAAGAGCCTCGTGAGGTTCGCCTTGCCTTGATATCTCCGCTCCTCGTGAGCTTGCCTAGCTAGGCCACTCCAGAGGAGGTCTTGCATCGTCCGCCTCGCGAGGCTTGGCTCCTCGCGAGGGTCTCCTACGCTTTGTTGGTGAAGATGGGCCGTACGGCCTGCTGGCTCAGCCACGCCGCGGGCCGCGGGCAGGCAAGTCTGGGGACCCCCGTTCCCAGAACGCCGACAGTAGCCCTCGGGCCCAAGGTGCGCACGGGCTTGTCTTCACGGCGAAGCCAAGGGTCAAGCTCGAAGCGCCGTGGACCCCAAAAGCCTGCGGCCTTGGTTGACGCGTGGCGGTTGATTGGACGTGGGTGTCTCCGCTTCCCCACACTGCCTCGACGACTGCACGACTTGACAAGTCCCTGCGACATGCAAGGGAAACCATCATTACCTGCGATCGTTGGAGACGCCGGTGGCCTTCTCTTTCTATAAATGGGGCGGGGGCGGAGCCCCCGTTGCCCATCTCTTCCTCGTTTGCTCGCTTCTTCTTTGCTTCATTGCTTGCAGTGCCTCCGATGGCGCCACGAAGGAAGTTCTCTGCCGCCGAGAAGGGGAATGCCCCTGCGAGGGCCCCGGTTCCCCGGCGCCCAAGCGCGGTCGTGGCCGTTCGCGCAAGCACGCTGCGACCCCCGCCGTGGCCCACCGTCGAGGCGGCGCCGCGGCATGCGGAGTGGACCGTCCCAACCATGGCGGTCTAGCTGATGTGGGGAGGCGCGCGATGGTGGCGAGGCCTCCCCGCTCGCGCTTCCATTCAGCGAAGGCGTCGCCGGAGTTTGGTGTCTGGTTGGAGAACCCGGCCGGCAACTGGCTCCAGCTTCCGCGCTTCCTTGTCGATGAAGTGCCGGCCCCTGGTCCATGAGGGCTCTGGTTGCAGGTGGATGGTTGTTGCAGCAATGCCTCCTGGGTCGCGGTCGAGACTTCCGCTGCGGGCAACATAGCCCTGGCCCGCGGCTGGCAGACGTTCGCCCGCGCGCGTGGCCTGGGCAGGCGGTGCACGCTCCACTTCAAGTATGACGGTGGGTCGACCCTCTACGTGAGGGTGTTCGGGGAAGATGGTCGCCGCACCGGGTGCTGCCCCGAGATGAACGACGGTGAGGAGGTGCTCGGCCTTGGTGATGGTCGCGATGAGGGTGAGGGCGAGCCTGCCCTCGGCAGCGATCGCATCTCTTCCAGCTATGGCAGCTCTTCCTCCAGTGACAGCTCCAGCGGCGATGGCTATGACCAACCACCACACCCGCTTCGGAGGAGGCAGCGGGTCATCTCGTCATTGCGCCTCCATGAAGCGCGAGGAGGGGTCTGGCTAGGCTCGGGCGTTGCTAAGGGCCCACCCCCATGGATTGCTGAAACGCCGCTTTGTTTAGCTTTTTGCCTTTCCTACATCAGAAAATGAAACTAGTATGGGCCCAGAGGGGCATGTATCGGACTGTGGTTCTTGGTTAATGCAACGTGCGTGTTATTCCCATGTCGTGTTGTTATTTTGCGCAAAGATAACCTAACCTGGCGCGTTTGGGACGCCCTTTCCTTCACGAGATGTCTGTGTTTGCTCAGGAACTTCAAAAAAATTGTTAGGGGTGCGCTAGAGGATTTTCCATTCACCTTGACTTGGCGCTTTGCATCGCGGTACCCGAAGGGCACGGATTAGGAGAGATGCGCCAGCTTCCAGGCTCAAACGAGGGTGACTCGTGAGAAGGTAGAGAGAAGAAAAATGCTCACGAGGGCACCTGCCTAACCCCCTCGCGAGGTATGCGAGAGAGAGATAACGAGTAAACCAGAGCCGAAAAACGTTGTAAAAGGCGAAGGAACCAAATCAGCAAGGAACGCCAAAGGCAAACTCGATTAAGGAGAAGCAAGCCAACTACGGAAAGCAAATGAAAAGCCACGTCCGGCACCTAATCTAGTCTTCAAGTCTTCTCACCAGCGCGGAGCTAAGTGCTGTCCACTAGGCGTGGGAGGGAGCCCCATGGCCTGAGGCCGGCGCTCCTGAGACTCCGGGGCGTGTATAGCCCCAACTCATTATTACATGAGAGTGTCACGAGCGGCGATTCTTCACAGGCACCGGGCCTTGCTTCACAGGCTCTGGGCCTTTCTTCACAGGCTCTGGGCCTTGCTTCACAGGCTCTGAGCCTTGCTTCACAGGCACTGGGCCTTGCTTCACGGGCTCCAGGCCTTGCTTCATAGGCATTGGGCCTTGCTTCACAGGCTCTGGCCTTGCTTCACAGGCACTGGGCCTTGCTTCATAGGCACTAGGCATTGCTTCACAGGCACTGGGCCTTGCTTCATGGGTAGAACTTCTAGAGGTGCTGGATGTTCTAGGCGTTTTGTATAGGTGTCCCCTATTGCATCTCCAAGCGCACGGCGCCAGGCCTGGAAATGTGGACGACCCTGAACGGGCCCTCCCACATGGGTGAAATCTTGTGCAACCCTTCCCTGGAGAGGACCCGCCTCAGGACTAGCTCACCCATCTCGAGCGTCCTGGAGCGAATGTTGCGGCAGTAGTAGCACCGTAGCACTTGCCGGTACCTTGCCTCCCTTAATGCAGCTTCGCGACGACGTTCCTCACCCAGCACGAGATCCATCCCCCGCATGGCGTCCTGCTGCGTTTCGTAAAATGCCAGGACCCGTGCAGAGCGATGCTTGACCTCGTGAGGGAGGACTACTTTAGCTCTGTAGACGAGGAAGAACGGAGTCTCGCCCGTTGGCTTGGTAGCGGTGGTGCGGATGGACCACAGCACGGACTGGAGCTCGTCGTGCCAGCCCCTGCCGCAGGCCTCTAGCTTCTTCTTGAAGGTCCTGGTCTTGAGGCCCCTCAGGACCTCAGTGTTGGCGCGCTCAGCCTGACCATTGCTCCTGGGGTGGGCTACCGGAGCGTAGCAGATCTGCGTTCCAAGGTTAGCACGGTAGGTTTTAAAGAGGTTATTAGTAAACTGCGAGCCGTTATCTGTGATGATGCAGTTGGGGACCCCGAAGCAGCTCACGAGGCCCTTGATGAACTTGACAGCAGAGCCGGCTGGAATGGTTCGGACGGCTTCCACTTCCGCCCACTTGGTGAACTTGTCGATGGCGACGTAGAGATAGCGGTAGCCCCCTGGCGCTCGTGGGAACGGGCCTTGGATGTCTAGCCCCCAGTCCACGAACGGCCACGTGGGCGGGGTGGTTTGGAGGCCCTGAGCAGGCTGATGGATTTGCTTGGCATGGAATTGGCAAGCATCGCAGGACTTCACTAGCTCAGCTGCATTGTTGAGTGTTGTAGGCCAATAAAATCCACTGCGGAAGGCCTTGCCGACGAGGGTCCGTGATGATGAGTGATGTCCATAGTCCCCGCCGTGTATGTCAATCAGCAGCTCCCTCCCTTGATCGCTGGAGATGCAGCGCAGCGTGACATCGTTCGGCTGTTTCCTGTACAACTCGCCATCTTGAATGCAGTATGGTCGTGGCCTGTCGGGCCATGCGCTCCGCGTCTTCTTCCTTCTCCGGCAGTGTCCCGTGCATCAGGTACTCCTTAAACTCCTTGGTCCAGCACTCCTCGTGGGGCTCGAGCGCCAAGAGCAGCCGAACTCCCAAGGTCGGGCCACAAGCTGGGGCTCCCGAGGCTGGGGGCTGAGGGAGCTCCTCCCAAGGCTGAGTCGTGCTTGAAAGAGGTGGCGTAGCTGACGGCTTGAAGAGCCGCTCTTCGAAGACGCTGGGCTCTTGCGGTTGCCACTTGGATGCTCTCTTGGCGATGTCGTCGGCTTCCTTGTTGGTTCCCCAGGGCACGTGCTGCAGCTCTAGGCCTGCGAACTGCTTTTCCATGTTGGGCACCTCCGCAAGGTGGGCCTCCATGTGCTCGTCCTTTGGCTCATACACTTTGTTGGAGAAGTTGACGAGGAGCTGCGAGTCGCCCTTGACGGTAAGGCACCTCACCCCCATAGCCGCCGCAGCCTTTAGGCCGGCTATGAGGCCTTCGTATTCTGTGATATTGTTGGAGACCTTCTCGCCGTGCTGGAAGCAGAGTTGCACGGCGTAGCAAAGCTTGTCCTGAGTGGGCGAGATGAGCACTGCTCCAGCCCCCGCGCCCTGGTGCGCAAAGGTGCCATCAAAATGCATGACCCAGCCGTCTGGCGCCTCGCTTCCTGGGGAGGTGCACCGGTCTTCTCCTTCCTCAAGAGCCGGGGCATCTATCCATTCTGCCACAAAATCGGTGAGTGCGACTCCCTTGATGACCCTGGTGGTGCTAAAATCCAGCTGGAATGCTTGCAGGTTGATGTTCCATTCAACGATCCTTCCGACTGAGTTTGGGCTCCTGAGTACCCTCTCCAATGGGTAAGACGAGACGACCTTGATGGGGTGCCCCTGGAAGTAGTGTGGCAGCTTGCGCGAGGCCACCAAAAGTGCGAGCAGGAGCTTTTGCGGCATGGGGTAGCGCGCCCTCGCGTCCCACAGTACGGTGCTGACGAAGTACACCGGGTGCTCGACGAGGGCTGGCACACTGTTCAGGCTCGGGTCCCGTGGAGATTGTGGCATATCCTAAGGTGATGGGTCTCCTGAGACCTGACTGTCCTCAGGAGCTTCTGCGATGTTGCCCTGCTGAGCTTGGTCTTCCGCCGCTGATGGCTTTGTTGCACCTTCCTGGCCCCGTGCTGCATCAGCTCTGGCTTGGTGCGGCATACCCTTGTCTTGACGCTCCTCCCGAACTGCCACCAGCGCCGCGCTGGCGGAGTTCGGGGTGGCGGCAAGGTAAAGCACCAGAGGCTCGAGAGGCCGCGGTGCCACCATCACTTGGGGGCTGGTGAGGTATTTCTTGAGGTCTCGGAAGGCCTGGTCGGCCTCCGGGTCCACTTGAAGGGGCCTTTCTTCTTCATGAGCTTATAGAAGGGTAAGGCACGCTCGCCTAGCTTAGAGATCAAACACCCTAACGCGGTCACCCGTCCTGCCAGCTTTTGCATCTCCTTGAGGGTCTGTGGTGGGCTCATGTCTTCGATGGCCTTGATCTTCTCCGGGTTCGCCTCGATCCCTCTGTGGGATACGAGAAACCCTAGCAACTTGCTAGATGGGACGCCAAACACACACTTCTCCGGGTTAAGCCTCAAGTCCACATGGCACAAACTCTCAAAGGTCTCCTCCAAGTCTTGAATCAACGTCCTCGCCTTGCGAGATTTGACCACTATGTCATCAAAGTAGGCCTCGGTGTTCCTACCGACCTGCCGCCCCAAGGAGATGTGCATCAGCCACTGAAAGGTTGCTCCCGCGTTGCGTAGGCCGAAAGGCATGCAGGTGTAGCAGTACACCCCACATGGTGTCAAGAAGGCCGTCTTCTCCACATCCTCCACCGCCATCCTGATCTGATGGTATCCAGAGAATGCATCCAGGAAACACAACAAATCGCACTCGGCGGTGGAGTCGACGACTTGATCGATGCGCGGAAGGGGGAACGGATCGTGGGGGCAGGCTTTGTTGAGGTTGGTGAAGTCGACGCACATCCGTTCCTTCCCACCTTTCTTCGGTGCTACAATGGGGTTCGCCAGCCATTCGGGGTATCGAACTTCTCGGATGGTACCTACCGCTTCCAGCTTGCGTGTCTCTTGGAGGAAGAAGGCCTGCTTCTCAGTGGACTATCGTCTTGCTCGCTGCTTCACGGGGCACACATTGGGGCACACCTTTAGATGATGCTGGATTACCTCTCTCGGGACCCCTACCAGTTGATTGGGCTCCCACGTGAATATCTCCTTGTTCGCGCGCAAAAACCTCACCAAAGCTTCTTCTTGTCCCGGGTCAAGGCCGGTTCCTATTGTGAAAGTGGCTCTTGAAGACCCGTCCTCATTGACCGGCACCTGCTTGGTCTCCACCTTGTCTTGGGTGAACAACTGCTTTTTCTTGGTGGGCGCGGTCTCCTTAGCCTCTAACGCACCGGCGCCGGCTGGCTGCGCCGCTGTCGCGGTCTTGAAGGCGAGCCTGAGCACCGTCACGGCCTCCTTAGTGTCCCCCTGGATGGTGAGGACGCCCTTGCTCCCTGGCATCTACATGAGGTTGTAGGCCAGGTGAGTTGCCGCCATGAACTGAAAGAGAGCCAGGTACCCGAGGATGGCATTGTACGGGAGACCGATGCGGGCGATGTCGAAGTCCACCAGCTCGGTGCGATAGTTTTCTCACGTGCCAAAGGTGACAGGGAGGCGGATCTTCCCCAAAGGGTGAGCAGCTCCACCACCCACTCCTGTGAAGGGCTTGCTGAGGCCAAGCCATTCGAGCGGCACATGAAGAAGGCTGAAGGCTTCCATGGAGAGCAAGTTGAGGCCGGCGCCACCGTCGATGAGGGTCTTGGTGACGGCCACGTTGCAGATGGTGGGCGTGCAGAGCATTGGGTGCACGCCTGAGCCGGTGGTGGAGCCGGGGTGGTCTTCCGAGTCGAAGGTGAGGTCGGCCTCCGGCGCGGCCCAACCCGGCGGAGCCCGCGGGCGCTTGCAGGCTGCCCCAATCTGACGAAAGAAAGGCTTGATGTGGCGATCTGAAGGAGGTGCTTGGGAGCCACCCAGCAGTGCCGCGACTGTGTGGTGTGCCGGCGCCGCGTAGCACGCAGTGAAGAGGTCGCGGAGTTCCCCCCAGGACGTCACCGTGGATCCCGGGAGGTTGAGCAGCCAAGCGCGCGGGTCGCTGGCAAGGGCCAGGGGGAACAAGTTTGCCATGATTTCGTCGTCGCCTCCGGCTTCGAGGATGGCCTGCTCGTATGCTAGCAGGAACAGCGCCGAGTCTGCCGCGCCATCGTAATGCAGCAGCATCTCCGGCTTGAACTTGGCCGGCCACTGCACTCGCCGCAGGGCGGGGGCCAGGGCTCAGTACCCAGACTCCCTGCTGTTGGTGTTGGCCGCGGAGGTTGGTGGCGGGGCACCTGCCATGGGAGCGCAGTGCGGTGGTACGGGGCGCTGGTTGGTGGAGAGAAGCCCCGGCGCACCCCTACCTGGCGCGCCAAATGTCGGATGTGGGGCTCCGGCTAACCCTTAAGGTTCGAACACTAGGGTGCGTGCGAAGTCTTCCCCTCCTACCGATCTACACTCTAGCTCGCTAAGATCTTGCGGACGAACTCGACGAACTCACAACATAGAAAGACATGAGGTTTATACTGGTTCGGGCCACCGTTGTGGTGTAATACCCTACTCCAGTGTGGTGGTGGTTGATTGCCTCTTGGGCTGATGATGAACAATACAAGGGAAGAACAGCCTCCTGAGGTTGAGGAGTTCTTGTGCTTTCGGACTTGCAGTGTGTAGGTTCTCTCAAGCCAAGATCCGATCAGATCCACCTATCCACTGTGGTGGCTAGTCCTATTTATAGAGGCCCTGTTCCTCTTCCCAAATATCGAGCGGGAAGGGATCCAACAATGGCGGGCTAATTTGAAGGGGGATAGCTATTACAAGCTATCCTGACAAAAGTAGTCTTCGCCTACACAAAGCTCTGGTGGTGACGCTGTTTTGGGCTCCACGATGACCTCCGTCTTGCAGTCCATGCTCCTGGTCTTATTGCACCGGAATGGAAACCTTTGCCTGATGCCTCGGTACTCCACGGCTGCGCTTGCCCCCTTTGCACTAAAGAGGAAACAAGGACATTGTGCGCGCTGGCGCCCGCCTAGTGCCGATCGTCATGGCTCACGGCATGAGAGCCTCGTGAGGTTCGCCTTGCCTTGATATCTCTGCTCCTCGTGAGCCTGCCTAGCTAGGCCACTCCAAAGGAGGTCTTGCATCGTCCGCCTCACGAGGCTTGGCCCCTCGCGAGGGTCTTGGACGCTTTGTTGGTGAATATGGGCCGTACGGCCTGCTGGCTCAGCCACGCCACGGGCCGCAGGCAGGCAAGTCTGGGGACCCCCGTTCCCAGAACGCCGACAAATACTATGTTGCTAACTTTACCCATTAAGATAATTAGGGTGCTTCTATTTGTTAGTGTATGTTTCATCAACTAGTGCCACTATTACAGTAATCTCACTCTCTCAATATATGTGTCAACAGGGATGCTCGATTTTGGTGGAACTGCACAAAAACTTTGGGTGCTTCATTGCCTCGACAGCGTCCTTCCTTTCTTGCCAGTTGCTAATCTGGGCTTGCTTCCTTCCTTTGCTGTCAGTCACTTGGCTTATCTGGGCTTCCAGTCAAAGGAAATAGTAATTGATATGCTACCTCACACAGGTTGGTACTGGTCTTTATCCTGATTATTGTGCTTGTCATATGTATTGGTAATTTGGTATTGTGCTACTATTTGCCGATTTCATAAAGGAGTAACTTGGAGCCTGAACTTGCATGAAAATCATTACATTCGGTGATTTCAGTAGAACTGCACAAAAAGATCAGATGGACAGGTACTTATGCTACTGCTATGTACTCCAAAGTTCACTCAGACAAGCATCGATGTTGACAAGAAGAAGTGTGTGTATTCATTCGAGTATCAACTGGAGTTAACCAGTTGTCAAACTCCAAGTATTAGGAGAGTGAACGCCAAAAATATTGCTTGGCGCATAGCCCAGAAAAACGCAATCCAGTCTTTGGTCCCAACTTGTGCCTTTTGGTTATCGGCACATATGGTAGCAAACTGTATGGCATGGAGTCTAAAGATTCCAGACAAGTTGGTTGACGTGTATCTTCATCTCGCACTTAATCAGTCTACATGCCAGGGATGCTCCATTTCAGTTGAAATGCACAAAAAAATTGGGTGGTTCATTTTCTCAACTGCTTCCTTTCTTGTCTGCAATGTAGAATTTAGGCGAGCTACAGGACCAAGATGAGCCAGTAAACTAGTTGGATGAAAGTAGTGGTCAAGTTGCTCAAACCTCCCTCGGCACAAGGCCACTATTTAAGGATAAACCTACAAGGAAAGTTCAGATTGTCTGTACAAGCATTAATTTTAGCATTAATTTTTCAAAAGTTTACTCATACAAGCATTAATTTTAGCAAGAAGTGCCTCCGACTAAACACCATTTACCAGTCTGTACCCTAGGTAATTAAAGTTCATCCATGGATGATACTGGCTGTGATCTCAATCATTTGGTTGCATAAACATACTGAACATGTGTATATCCGAATCTTTTTGTGAATTATCTATGAATATTGTTGTGTGATCTATCAATCATTTGGATGCATAGACATGCTGAACTTGTGTATATATGAATCTTTTGAGTTGTTGATTGTGAATGTTGGCTATGAATATGAACGTGTCCTATGAAACTGAGTTTGATATGAATGTTTACCTATTCTTTTGTACTTGTGTGTGAACTTGTTAGTATGTCTACTGTGGGATTTGTGACGTGTGGGTGTCAATGGCACACCTCCTTCCCGATAAGAATTGCACCTGCTTTGTTAGGGTAGCAATGGCGCATCACCTCTTTTTAATATTTTTGCTCTGTCTTCCCCCCTCCCCCGCTCAACCCCTGCCGTAATGTTTTCGGCCTCAAAACAAGCATAGTACTGCCTTATTTTTGGGGCTTGATGAAAAATCGAGTGCTGGTTTCTATAGGTTGGACCGCAACGCCATCAAGAGCCATCCACTGAAGAAAAAAATTGCATCTGATGTGCTTCTTCAGTCGGGCCGCCGGCCCCCTCTTTAATCTAGTTCGCACGGGAATCTAGCTTTCTTTTGAGGGATGAACAGAAATTTTATTCATCAAAAACCACAGTTTGTGGGATACATGTTGGATCGTGGGGGTGTAAAAGCCACACATGGCGCCCCTGAGCTAATCTAAGGGAGTATTTGGCTAAGACATGTGCATCGTTATTAGAACGGCACCCTTCATACAAGATATTGCTGTTAAAACTCGCTGCCCTCTTCCTGATCTCATGAATGATCGTGCCATAAGTTCCCCTGGCGTTCTTGTTAATGTCCTCCACTACCTGCTTAGGATCAGAGGCAATGATGAAATTATGGAGTGCCAGGTCTTTTGCCAGAGCATATGCTTCACGCAAGCGATTGACTCAAGAATAGCTAGGTCCTGGATACCGAGAACCACCAGAGAGGAACTACCCAAATATGTGCCATTCTCGTCGCGGCAGACTGCTGCGGCCGATCCTTTTCTGCGGACAGTTGAAACACCTACATCAACATGAATCTTTGCAAAGCCCGTCAGTGGTGCCCTGGGTCTCACCCTCCTGTAGGGCCTTGCTGGATCATGGCACCAGCCTGCCTTGCTGGTTGTTGACTCTTGATAATTTCCAGGTCCATCAAGTACCTGTTAATGAAAGCATGCGTTGCCACAGGACTCTAAAATTCCCCTTCGTGTATGGCTTTCCTTCTAGCTATCCAAGTTGCCCACAATGTCACAGCCAGCTTTAGGAATGCAGCATGTGATAATGACTGAATCATCGAAAATAGCCATGGTTTGGTGGCTGTTTTAGAGGTAGCCCTCGGCTGGTACTATCATTTTTTCCAGAGGGCGAACAAGTATCAGCTAGGCCTAAGTATGCGTAGCCCATGACATACGGAGACAGTGGTTTCAACTTATTTTTTGAGGTACATACCGGCCTATGGGCCTCCCAGCATAGGTTTTACTTTTTCTTAAAGATTGGCAGCCCAATGTATTTTCTAAATAAAACACAGATCTCTGTCCTATTTATCTATATATAAGAATAATAATGTTGTTGATACGTCTCCAACGTATCTATAATTTTTTATTGTTCCATGCTATTATATTATACGTTTTGGATGTTTATGGGCTTTATTATACACTTTTATATTATTTTTCGGACTAACCTATTAACCTAGAGCCCAGTGCCAGTTTCTGTTTTTCCTTGTTTTAGAGTATCGCAGAAAAGGAAAATCAGACGGAGTCCAATTGACCTGAAACTTCACGGAACTTATTTTTGGAGCGGAAGCAATCTAGAAGACTTGGAGTGTACATAAAGGAAGCAACAAGGAAACCACGAGGCAGCGGGCGCGCCCACCCCCCCTGGGCGCGCCCTCCACCCTCGTGGGCCCCTCGTGGCTCCCCTGATGTACTTATTCCTCCTATATATATCCATATACCCTAAAACGATCGGGGAACACAATAGATCGGGTGTTCCGCCGCCAAAAGCCTGCGTAGCCACCGAAAGCCAATCTAGACCCGTTCCGGCACCCTGCCGGAGGGGGGAATCCCTCTCCGGTGGCCATCTTCATCATCCTGGTGCTCTCCATGACGAGGAGGGAGTATTTCTCCCTTGGGGTTGAGGGTATGTACCAGTAGCTATGTGTTTGATCTCTCTCTCTCTCTCGTGTTCTTGAGGTGATACGATCTTGATGTATCGCGAGCTTTGCTATTATAGTTGGATCTTATGTTTCTTCTCCCCCTCTACTCTCTTGTAATGAATTGAGTTTTCCCCTTGAAGTAATCTTATCGGATTGAGTCTTTAATGATTTGAGAACACTTGATGTATGTCTTGTTGTGCGTATCTGTGGTGACAATGGGATATCACATGATTCACTTGATGTATGTTTTGGTGACCAACTTCCGGGTTCTGCCCATGAACTTATGCATAGGTGTTGACACACGTTTTCGTCTTGACTCTCCGGTAGAAACATTGGGGCACTCTTTGAGGTTCTATGTCTTGGTTGAATAGATGAATCTGAGATTGTGTGATGCATATCGTATAATCATACCCACGGATACTAGAAGTGACATTGGAGTATCTAGGTGACATTAGGGTTTTGATTGATTTGTGTCTTAAGGTGTTATTCTAGTACGAACTCTAGGGCTGTTTGTGATGTGACACTTATAGGAATAGCCCAACGGATTGATTGGAAAGAATAACTTTGAGGTGGTTTCGTACCCTACCATAATCTCTTCATTTGTTCTCCGCTATTAGTGACTTTGGAGTGACTCTTTGTTGCATGTTGAGGGATAGTTATGTGATCCAATTATGTTATTATTGTTGAGGAACTTGCACTAGTGAAAGTATGAACCCTAGGCCTTGTTTCAACGCATTGCAATACGTTGTGCTCACTTTTATCATTAGTTACCTTGCTGTTTTTATATTTCAGATTACAAAAACTATATCTACTATCCATATACCACTTGTATCACCATCTCTTCGCCGAACTAGTGCACCTATACAATTTACCATTGTATTGGGTGTGTTGGGGACACAGAGACTCTTTGTTATTTGGTTGCGGTTGCAGGGTTGCTTGAGAGAGACCATCTTCATCCTACGCCTCCTACGGATTGATAAACCTTAGGTCATCCACTTGAGGGAAATTTGCTACTATCCTACAAACCTCTGCACTTGGAGGCCCAACAATGTCTACAAGAAGAAGGTTGTGTAGTAGACATCAAGCTTTTTTCTGGCGCCGTTGCTGGGGAGGTTAGCAATTGAAGGTATATCTTTAGATCTTGCAATCGAATCTTTTTGTTTCTTGTTTTAGCACTAGTTTAGTTTATAAAAGAAAACTATAAAAAAATGGAATTGAGTCTGTCTCATACGCTTCATCTTTTTAATATCTTTCGTGAGCATGATGGAAAGGAAAATTGTGCCAAAGTGTTAGAAGAAGAATGCATTAAAATGTTTGGCACTAAATCTTTGAATGATGAGCATGATTGCAATGTTGTTAGTATGAACTCCTTGAATATCCATGGTACTAATGATGATTGCACTAGTCATGATGAAAATATCTCTTATAAGCATGTCGATTTTTGTGGAGTATATTGGGTTTGCAAGTACACACCAAATAGGGAAGATAGATATTGCAAGAGGCATAAGTACTTGGAAACTAAATGGTTGCAAGAAAGGCTAGATGCTTGTGCTGAAAATTTAAATTTTCTTAGCCGTACTTGTGAACTTTGCAATGAACATGATCATTTCAGTACCCAATGCAAATTGTTTCATGATCGTATCGTGTCCAAAAATTGTCATGACTTGATTTCTCTTGCACATCATAATGAACTTAGTTTGCTCTTGGGTTATGAAGAAATGAAATGTATAACTAAGGATATTCCAAATTTTTTCCTTGATAGAGTTCTTCATTTTGATCTATAGGAAATTTATATGTATTGTGCGGTGAATTGCATTGAAAATCCTTATATTGCCAATTACATAAAGAAAATAAAACAAATAGAGGATGAAGAGAATACTAATGAAAGGGAAGAGACTTCCCAATATCCTCCTATTATTTCTTATGATGAATCAAGTAACGAGGAGGATCCTTCTATTCAACCAATCTCAATAATAAGGAGCACCAAAAAGAGGATTGAACCCACACATGATGTGGTGAAGAAGAAGAAGAAAAGAAAAAGGAAGAGAGATGAAAAGATATCTCTCCCAAATAATGCTGCTCCTATTACTATTGTGCCTCATGAAAATATAATTGTGGAAGATAATGATACTTCTTATGATCTTGAAAATCTTTTTGGCACTTGCTTGGAAGAATATGATAATTGCTATACTATTGGTGCTATCCATACTATTAATGATGAGAGTGATTATGCTTATGATATGAAAAGGCCCAAGCTTGGGGATGATATGTTTGATGAAGATGATGATTTTGAGAACATATTTGCTGTAATTAATGTTTGTCCCAAGCTTGGGGATGCTACATTTAATGAAGATGATATTTTTAGTCTCCCAAGTTTTGATATGCAAATTTATAATGATGATGGCATGCCTCCTACTTATGATGATTATCATGATGATACTTATGCTATAAAAGTAGTGATTATATTTATAAAACTTGGCATGATTATGGTTACCCCTTTTCTGAACATTACTCTTTTAATGTGGAAACAACTTATAGTATTCGAGTTTCTTATGATACTCCAACTATTATTCATGAGAAGAATTTTGCTTGTGTTGAGAGTAATAAAATCTCTATGCTCGTAGATCATGAAAAGAATGCTTTAGGTGCTGGTTGTATTGTTGAATTCATTCATGATTCTACTGAAAATTATTATGAGGGAGGAATATATGCTTGTAGGAATTGCAATAATATCAAGTTTCCTCTCTATGTGCTTAAAATTTTGAAATTTTGCTTGCTTTACCTTCCTATGCAAGTTGATTCTTGTTCCCATAAGTTGTTTGCTCACAAAATCCCTATGCATAGGAAGTGGGTTAGACTTAAGTGTGCTAGTTATATTCTTCGTGATGCTCTCTTTATGTTTCAATTCTTATCTTTTATGTGAGCATCATTGAAATCATCATGCCTAGCTAGGGGCGTTAAACGATAGCGCTTGTTGGGAGGCAACCCAATTTTATTTGTGTTCCTTGCTTTTTTCTCCTGTTTAGTAATAAATAATTCATCTATCCTCTGTTATGATTGAGTTTTTTATGTTTTAATTAGTGTTTGTCCCAAGTAGAACCGTTGGGAAGACTTGGGGAAAGTCTTGTTGATCTTGCTGTAAAAAACAGAAACTTTAGCACTCACGAGAATCGCTGCCATTTTTTATTGGAGAGTGATATTTAGTTAATTCTTTTTGAAGATGATTAATAGATAAATTCCTCAGGTACACCAATTTATTTGAGAATTTTATGAGTTCCAGAAGTATACGTTTGATCCAGATTACTACAGACTGTTCTGTTTTGACAGATTTTGTTTTCTATGTGTTGTTTGCTTATTTTGATGAATGTGTGAGTAGTATCGGAGGGTATGAACCATAGATAAGTTGGAATACATTAGATATTACACCAATATGAATTTAGAATGAGTTCACAACAGTACCTAAGTGGTGATTTATTTTCTTATACTAACAGAGCTTATGAGTTTTCTGTTAAGTTTTGTGTTGTGAAGTTTTCAAGTTTTGGGTAAAGATTCGATGGATTATGGAATAAGGAGTGGAAAGAGCCTAAGCTTGGGGATGCCCAAGGCACCCCAAGGTAATATTAAAGGAAAACCAAAAGCCTAAGCTTGGGGATGCCTCGGAAGGCATCCCCTCTTTCGTCTTCATTCATCGGTAACTTTACTTGGAACTATATTTTTATTCACCACATGATATGTGTTTTGCTTGGAGCGTCATTTCATTTTATTTAGTTTTGCTTGCTGTTTGAATAAAATATCAAGATCTGAAATTCTTAAATGTTAGAGAGTCTTCACATAGTTGCATAATTATTCGACTACTCATTGATCTTCACTTCTATCTTTCGGAGTAGTTTGTCATTTGCTCTAGTGCTTCACTTATATGTTTTAGAGCACGGTGGTGGTTTTATTTTTAAGAAATAGATGAACTCTCATGCTTCACTTATATTATTTTGAGAGTTTAGAACAGCATGGTAATTTGCTTTGGTTGTGAAATTAGTCCTAAATATGATGGGCATCCAAGAGGGATATAATAAAAACTTTCATATAGAGTGCATTGAATACTATGAGAAGTTTGATACTTGCTAATTGTTTTGAGATATGAAGATGGTGATATTAGAGTCATGCTAGTTGAGTAGTTGTGAATTTGAGAAATACTTGTGTTGAAGTTTGTGATTCCCGTAGCATGCACGTATGGTGAACCGTTATGTGATGAAGTCAGAGCATGATTTATTTATTGATTGCCTTCCTTATGAGTGGCGGTCGGGGACGAGCGATGGTCTTTTCCTACCAATCTATCCCCCTAGGAGCATGCGCCTAGTAATCTGTTTCGATAACTAATAGATTTTTTGAAATAAGTATGTGAGTTCTTTATGACTAATGTTGAGTCCATGGATTATATGCACTCTCACCCTTCCACCATTGCTAGCCTCTCTAGTACTGCGCAACCTTCGTCGGTACCTTAAACCCACCATATATATTCCTCAAAACAGCCACCATACCTACCTATCATAGCATTTCCATAGCCATTCCGAGATATATTGCCATGCAACTTTCCACTGTTCCGTTATGACATGCTTCATCAATGTCATATTGCTTTGCATGATCATGTAGTTGACATCGTATTTGTGGCAAAGCTACCGTTCATAATTCTTCATACATGTCACTCATGCATCATTGCACATCCCGGTACACCGTCGGAGGCATTCATATAGAGTCATATCTTGTTCTAAGTATTGAGTTGTAATTCTTGAGTTGTAAGTAAAAAGAAGTGTGATGATCATCATTATTAGAGCATTGTCCCAGTGAGGAAAGGATGATGGAGACCATGATTCCCCCACAAGTCGGGATGAGACTCCGGACAAAAATAAAATAAATAAAAGAGGCGAAAGAAGCCCAAAAAAGAGGGAAAAAAGAGGCCATAAAAAAGAGAAAGGCCCAAAAAATGAAAAATGAGAGAAAAAGAGAGAAGGGACAATGCTACTATCCTTTTACCACACTTGTGCTTCAAAGTAGCACCATAATCTTGATGATAGAGAGTCTCCTATGTTGTCACTTCCAAAAACTAGTGGGAATCTTTCATTATAGAACTTGGCTTGTATATTCCAATGATGGGCTTCCTCAAAATGCCCTAGGTCTTCGTGAGCAAGCGAGTTGGATGCACACCCACTAGTTTCTTTTTTTGAGCTTTCATACATTTATAGCTCTAGTGCATCCGTTGCATGGCAATCCCTACTCACTCACATTGATATCTATTGATGGGCATCTCCATAGCCCGTTGATACGCCTAGTTGATGTGAGACTATCTTCTCCTTTTTGTATTCTCCACAACCACCATTCTATTCCACCTATAGTGATATGTCCATGGCTCACGCTCATGTATTGCGTAAAGATTGAAAAGGTTTGAGAACATCAAAAGTATGAAACAATTTCATGGCTTGTCATCAGGGTTGTGCATGATTTAAATACGTTGTGTGGTGAAAAGATTTAAATACTATATGATTTTGTAGGGATAGCTTTCTTTGGCCATGTTATTTTGAGAAGACATGATTACTTGGTTAGTATGCTTGAAGTATTATTATTTGTATGTCAATATTAAATTTTTGTCTTGAATCTTATGGATCTGAATATTCTTGCTACAATAAAGATAAATACATGATGAATATCTTAGGTAGCATTCCACATCAAAAATTCTGTTTTTATCGATCATTTACCTACTCGAGGACGAGCAGGAATTAAGCTCGGGGATGCTGATACGTCTCCAACGTATCTATAATTTTTTATTGTTCCATGCTATTATATTATCTTTTTTGGATGTTTATGGGTTTTTTTATACACTTTTATATTATTTTTTGGACTAACCTATTAACCTAGAGCACAGTGCCAGTTTATGTTTTTTCCTTGTTTTAGAGTATCACAGAAAAGGAAAATCAAACGGAGTCCAATTGACCTGAAACTTCACAGAACTTATTTTTGGAACGGAAGCAATCCAGAAGACTTGGAGTGTACGTAAGTGATAACCCACAAGTATAGGGGATCGCAACAGTTTTCGAGGGTAGAGTATTCAACCCAAATTTATTGGTTCGACACAAGGGGAGCCAAAGAATATTCTCAAGTATTAGCAGCTGAGTTGTCAATTCAACCACACCTGGAAACTTAATATCTGCAGCAAAGTGTTTAGTAGCAAAGTAACATGATAGTAGTGATAACGGTAACAAAAGGTAACAATAGCAAAAGCAATGTTTTTGGTATTTTGTAGTGATGATAGCAATAGCAACGGAAAACTAAATAAGCGGAGAACAATATATGGAACGCTCGTAGGCAATGGATCGGTGATGGAGAATTATGCCGGGTGCGGTTCATCATGTAACAGTCATAACCTAGGGTGACACAGAACTAGCTCCAAATCGTTGATATAATGTAGGCATGTATTCCGAATATAGTCATACGTGCTTATGGAAAAGAACTTGCATGACATCTTTTCTCCTACCCTCCCGTGGCAGCGGGGTCCTTACGGAAACTAAGGGATATTAAGGCCTCCTTTTAATAGAGTACCGGAATAAAGCGTTAACACATAGTGAATACATGAACTCCTCAAACTACGGTCATCACCGGTAAGTATCCCGATTATTGTCACTTCAGGGTTAACGGACCATAACACATAATAGGTGAGTATAGACTTGCAAGATAGGATCAAGAACACTCATATATTGATGAAAACATAATAGGTTCAGATCTGGAATCATGGCACTCGGGCCCTAGTGATAAGCATTAAGCATAGCAAAGTCATAGCAACATCAATCTCAGAACATAGTGGACACTAGGGATCAAACCCTAACAAAACTAACTCGATTACATGATAGATCCCATCCAACCCATCACCGTCTAGCAAGCCTATGATGCAATTACTCACGCACAGCGGTGAGCATCATGAAATTGGTGATGGAGGATGGTTGATGATGACAATGGCGATGGATTCCCCTCTCTGGAGCCCCGAACGGACTCCAGATCAGCCCTCCCGAGAGGTTTTAGGGCTTGGCGGCGGCTCCGTATCGTAAAACGCGATGATTTCTTCTCTCTGATTTTTTCTCATCGAAACTCAATATATGGAGGTGGAGTTGGATTCGGAGAGGCAACAGGGGGCCCACGAGGTAGGGGGCGCGCCCCCCACCCTCATGGCAAGACGGTGGGCCCCTGGCCTTCATATTTGGCAGGTATTTTGCTTATTTTCTGAAAAGTGTCTCCGTGAAGTTTCAGGTCATTCCGAGAACGTTTGCTCCTGCACATAAATAACACCATGGTAATTATGCTAAAAATAGCGTCAGTCCGGGTTAGTTCCATTCAAATCTTGCAAGTTAGAGTCCAAAACAAGGGCAAATGTGTTTGGAAAAGTAGATACGTTGGAGATGCATCAACTCCCCCAAGCTCAAACCTTTGCTTGTCCTCAAGCAATTCAGTTGACAAACTGAAAGTGATAAAGAAAAACTTTTACATACTCTGTTTGCTCTTGTTGTTGTAAATATGTAAAGCCAGCATTCAAGTTTTCAGCAAAGATTATAACTGACCACATTCGCAATAACGCATAGGTCTCAAGTTACTCACATCAATAGCATAATCAACTAGCGAGCCATAATAATAAAACTCGGATGACAACACTTTCTCAAAACAATCATAATATGATATACCAGGATGGTATCTCACTAGCCCTTTCTGAGACCGCAAAACATAAATGCGGAGCACCTTTAAAGACCAAGGACTGACTAGACATTGTAATTCATGGTAAAAGAGATCCAGTCAAGTCATACTCAATGTAAACTAACAGTAATGAATGCAAATGACAGCGGTGCTCTCCAACTGGTGCCTTTTAATAAGAGGATGATGACTCAGCATAAAAGTAAATAGATAGGCCCTTCGCAGAGGGAAGCAGGGATTTGTAGAGGTGCCAGAGCTTGGTTTTGAAACAGAGGTGAATAATATTTTAAGCGGTATACTTTCATTGTCAACATAACAACCAAGAGATGGCGATATCTTCCTTGCTACACACATTATAGGCCGTTCCCAAACAGAATGGTAAAGTTTATACTCCCCCTTCCACCAACAAGCATCAATCCATGCCTTGCTCGAAACAACGAGTGCCTCCAACTAACAAGAGTCCCAGGGAGAGTTTTGTTTGCAATTATTTTGATTTAATTTGCATAAAGCATGGGACTGGGCATCCCGGTGACCAGCCATTTATCTTGTGAGTGAGGAGCGGAGTCCACTCCTCTTGAGAATAACCCGCCTAACATGGAAGATACAGACAGCCCTAGTTGATACATGAGCTATTCGAGCATACAAAACAGGATATTTATTTGAAGGTTTAGAGTTTGGCACATACAAATTTACTTGGAACGGCAGGTAGATACCGTAAATAGGTAGGTATAGTGGACTCATGTGGAATAACTTTGAGGTTTAAGGAGTTTGGATGCACAAGCAGTATTCCCGCTTAGTACAGGTGAAGGCTAACAAAAGACTGGGAAGCGACCGGCTAGAGAGTGACAACAGTCATGAACATGCATTAAAATTAATCAACACTGAATGCAAGCATGATTAGGATATAATCCACCATGAACATAAATATCGTGAAGGCTATGTCGATTTTGTTTCAACTACATGCGTGAACATGTGCCAAGTCAAGTCACTTAAATCATTCAGAGGAGGATACCATCCTATCATACCACATCATAACCATTTTAATAGCATGTTGGCACGCAAGGTGAACCATTATAACTCATAGCTAATCAAGCATGGCATAAGAAACTATGATCTCTAGTTGTCATTGCAAACATGTTTATTCATAATAGGCTGAATCAGGAATGATGAACTAATCATATTTACAAAAACAAAATAGGTCGAGCTCATACCAGCTTTTCTCATCTCAGTCAGTCCATCATATATCGTCATAATTGCCTTCACTCGCACGACCGAACGATGTGAATAATAATAATAATAGTGCACGTGCATTGGACTAAGCTAGAATCTGCAGGCATTCAATAAACAGGAGAAGACAAGGCAATATGGGCTCTTTTGTCAGATCAACAATAATGCATATAAGAGCCACTTCAACAATTTAATCATGGTCTTCTCCTATCAACCCCGAAAGAAAAGAAATGAAATAAAACTATTTACACGGGAAAACTCCCAACAAGCAAAAAGAAGAACAGGAAATATTTTTGGGTTTTCTTTTTAATTACTACTACAAGCATGGAAATTAAAACTAGCTAGAAGCTACAACTAATTTTTTTTGGTTTTTCTTAAGGTTTATTAAACACACAAGAAGAAAGCATAAAAAGGAAAATAAACTAGCATGGATGATACAATGAAAAAGTATGAGCACCGACATCTAGCAATGAGTGTGTGAGCATAAATGTAATGTCGGTGAGAAATACGTACTCCCCCAAGCTTAGGCTTTTGGCCTAAGTTGGTCTATGACCATGGCTGGCCTGGCGGATATCCATAATAATAGTTGGGGTCGTACTGAGAAGAGGAGGAAGGCTCCGATTGCCACTGGCTGACAATCATCTCCGGGTCCCACTGGTAATTAGACTGTCGTGAAGGATCAAATTGTGGTTCCGTCTCTAGCTCCTCGGCTGGTGCAGGGTTCTGGTAGGCGTAGATAGCCATCAACAGAACAAGGTACGTGCCTACAGTCAAATCAAACAAAGAAGGAGCAGGCAAGGTAATAGTCTCAGGATGATGTTTATTAAAGAACAATTGATATTTAAGCTCTCCTTCCCTATTCTTAACAATAAAATCATGTGCCACCTTACTTTTATAATCTAGATAAACATGAGGCAGCACTTTTTCTTCCTTCTCAGCATGCCTAATAGGATGTGCAGCTAGGCGTGTAGCATAGATGCCTCCAAAGATGGGGCCCTTGGTATGATTCAGACTTAACCGTTTGGCAATAATGCCACCCATACTAAAAGAGTTATCACCGCATAAACCATGGTGCAAAATAATAATATCAGGGATACTCAGGTTTCCACAGTTTCCGCGACCAATTAAGCAACGACTAGCAAATAAAGCAAAGTAACGTAAAACAGGAAAGTGTATGCTAGTGATTCGTGCATCGGAAACCTTCCTTGTTTCCCCTATAGTGATAGTGTCAATAAATCCCTCCACATTATCACGATGTGGTTCTTCTGTATTGCCCTCAAAAGGGACTAAACAAATCCGACAGAAATCATAAAGTGACATCTCCTTATGCTCATCATATAAATGAAATTCCACCGTAGGTGGTGAGTTCCTAGAATGAAAATGAAAGTTTTACACAAAGGTATTTGTGAGCAAGAGATACTGATCGCATTGGTTGTGGAGGAAAGCGGTAAGGCCTGCAGTCTGAGCCAACTCATGAAAATCTTCATAAATCCCGGCTGCTCTTAAGAAATCCTCGGAAGGCCATTCACACGCCCGAACCTCCGCGGTGCGAGGCAGATCATACTTAGGCTTTGGTGCCTTTTCCTTCGAGCTTTGGCTCGATAAGCCCCTCAAAAGTCTCCTCATCATTTTCTGAAAAATTCTGAATTTTTTAGTAACTTCAAAATAAAAGTAAACCAAACTCAATAATATTGATAGTAACTACTCCTACAAGTGCCTAGGGCTTATATCATGCATCAGAACTACTTTTGACCATATAAATTTGACATGCAAGCTCAAGAATAGGGTCACCTAATGTAACGCCCCGGACACACCCGCCGGTGGTCGTTACTCCTGGCAGGATCTAGACTGGCCTCACAGATCAATACTAGTCTTTTCTGCGCACTTTGTCCTCACTCGTGCGCACCCGGGAGCAACTTCCCGGTCGGTCGCCCATCCTGACACTACTCCAAGCTGAGCACGCTTAACTTTGGAGTTCTATCCGAATGGTCTACCGGAAAATAAGGAATTCCTTATTGATATGATTAGTCTATCATCCCTAATAAGCCAGGCCATCACATACACCCCCACTCCGAGGAACCGACGTCCTCGTCGGGCCACAGGAACGTTCCCTCTTGGCACATACATCTGTGCTTCCAGTCCAGTACATGTGCCATGCCGTGTGCCATGACGGGTCACAAACGTCATGAACAACATGACCACGCACCTGTCCGCAACCATCCGTGTAACCGCGAGGGTCGGCTCTGATACCAACTTGTAACGCCCCGGACACACCCACCGGTGGTCGTTACTCCTGGCAGGATCTAGACTGGCCCCACATATCAATACTAGTCTTTTCTGCGCACTTTGTCCTCACTCATGCGCACCCGGGAGAAACTTCCTGGTCGGTCGCCCATCCTGACTCTACTCCAAGCTGAGCACGCTTAACTTTGGAGTTCTATCTGAATGGGCTACCAGAAAAGAAGGAATTCCTTATTGATATGAGTAGTCTATCATCCCTAATAAGCCAGGCCATCACACCTAAGCAGCAAAAATTTGCAATGAATAAAGCATTAGAACAAAAACTAATTGGACCAATGGAGGAGTCACATACCAAGGAACAATCTCCCCAAGCAGTTTTGTGAGAGGTGCTTTGAGCAAGGAGATCGAAAATGGCGGCAAAATGAGCTTGGACTCTGGTTTGAGCTGGTTATTTGTGTTTGGGTGAGGAAGAAGGAGTGTATGGGTGAAAGGATAAGTGGAGGAGGGCCACCATGGGCCCACGAGGCAGGGGACGCGCCCTCCACCCTCGTGGCAAGGTGGTTGGCCCCCCTGGTGTGTATTCAATTCCGTAAATCCTCAAATATTCTAGAAAAAATCATATTTAATTTTCAGGGCATTTGGAGATCTTTTATTTTCGAGGTATTTTTATATTGCATGGATAATCAGATAACAGACATAAAAATATTTATTTTTATTTTATTTAATGTAAATAACAGAAAGTAAAAGTGGGGTACAGGAGGTTATGCCTTCTAGTTTCGTCCATCTCATGATCATCAAAAGGAATCCACTAACAAGGTTGATCAAGTCTTGTTAACGAACTCATTCAGAATAACATGGAACCGGAGAAATTTTGAATAACACTATGTTACCTCAACGGGGATATGCACATCCCCAATAATAAGAATATCATATTTCTTCTTGACAGTAGGAAGAGGAAATTCAAAACCTCCAAATATAATCGATGGAATTTTTCCAATAGAGTTGATACTATGAACTTGAGGTTGTTTCTTCGGAAAGTGTACCGTATGCTCATTACCATTAACATGAAAAGTGATATTGCCTTTAGTGCAATCAATAATAGCCCCTGAAGTATTCAAAAAGGGTCTTCCAAGAATAATAGACATACTATCGTCCTCGGGAATATCAAGAATAACAAAGTCCGTTAAAATAGTAACATTTGCAACTACAACAGGCACATCCTCACAAATACCGACAGGTATAGCAGTTGATTTATCAGCCATTTGCAAAGATATTTCAGTAGGTGTCAACTTTTTCAAATCAATTCTATGATATAAAGAGAGAGGCATAACACTAACACCGGCTCCAAGATCACATAAAGCAGTTTTAACATAGCTTCTTTCAATAAAGCATGGTATAGTGGGTACTCCTGGATCTCCAAGTTTCTTTGGTATTCCACCCTTAAAAGTGTAATTAGCA
The DNA here is from genome assembly GCF_003073215.2 of Triticum urartu. Classification (NCBI taxonomy): domain Eukaryota; kingdom Viridiplantae; phylum Streptophyta; class Magnoliopsida; order Poales; family Poaceae; genus Triticum; species Triticum urartu. The sequence continues at coordinate 161,955,961 of NC_053023.1, read as the reverse complement.
AGCATGGTGGAAATTTCAGCTTCCGGTATCTTTCTTTTATTTTTAATAATATCTTTCATGTACTTAGCATAAGGATTACTTTTAAGCATATCAGTTAATCGCATACGCAAAAAGATAGGTCTAATCATTTCAGCAAAGCGCTCAAAATCCACATCATCCTTTTTCTTGGATGGTTTGGGAGGAAATGGCATGGGTTTCTGAACCCATGGCTCTCTTTCTTTACCATGTTTCCTAGCAACAAAGTCTTTCTTATCATAACGTTGATTCTTTGATTGTGGGTTATCAAGATCAACAGCAGGTTCAATTTCTATATCGTTATCATTGCTAGGTTGAGCATCATCATGAACATTATTATTAACATTATCACTAGTTTCAGGTTCATTACCCGATTGAGTTTCAGCATCAGAAATAGAAATATCATTTGGATTCTCAGGTGTTTCAACAATAGGATCACTAGAAGCATGCAAACTCTTATCATTTTTATTTTTCTTCTTTTTAGAAGAACTAGGTGCATCTAAATTATTTCTCTGAGAATCTTGCTCAATTCTCTTAGGGTGGCCTTCAGGATACAAAGGTTCCTGAGTCATTCTACCAGTTCTAGTAGCCACTCTAACAGCATTATCATTGTTCTTACTATTCAATTCATTGTGCAAATCATTTTGAGCGTTAAGTACTTGTTCTACTTGAGTGGTAACCATAGAAGCATGTTTACTAATAAGTTTAAGTTCACCTTTGACATTAGCCATATAATCACCCAAGTGTCCAAGCATATTTGAATTGTATTTCAGTTGTCTACCAAAATAAGCATTAAAATCTTCTTGCTTAGCCATAAATTTATCAAACTCATCTAAGCATGGGCTAGCAATTTTGGTAAATGGGATTACAGTTTTATCATATCTATAGAGAGAATTTACCTTCACTACCTGTGTCGGGTTATCAAGACCATGAGTTTCTTCAATAGGTAAAGGATTAAAATTATATGTTTCTTCAACAGGCGGTAAATTAAGACCATGTATTTCTTCAATAGGAGGTAAATTCTTAACATCTTCAGCTTTAATACCCTTTTCTTTCATAGATTTCTTTGCCTCTTGCATATCTTCAGGACTGAAAAATAGAATACCCTTTTCTTCGGAGTTGGTTTAGGAATTGGCTCAGGAATTGGCTCCGGAGGTGTCCAATTATTTTCATTTGTCAACATATTATTAAATAGAATTTCAGCTTCATCTGGTGTTCTTTCCCTGAAAAGAGAACCAGCACAACTATCCAGGTAATCTCTGGAGGCATCGGTTAGTCCATTATAAAAGATATCAAGTATTTCATTTTTCTTAAGAGGATGATCAGGCAAAGCATTAAGTAATTGGAGAAGCCTCCCCCAAGCTTGTGGGAGACTCTCCTCTTCAATTTGCACAAAATTATATATATCCCTTAAAGCAGCTCATTTCTTATGAGCAGGGAAATATTTAGCAGAGAAGTAATAAATCATATCCTGGGGACTACGCACACAACCATGATCAAGAGAATTAAACCATATCTTAGCATCACGCTTTAATGAGAATGGAAATATTTTAAGGATATAAAAGTAGAGAGTTCTCTCATCTTTAGTGAACAGGGTAGCTATATCATTCAGTTTAGTAAGATGTGCCACAACAGTTTCAGATTCATAACCATGAAAAGGATCAGATTCAACCAAAGTAATTGTATCAGGATCAACAGAGAATTCATAATCCTTATCAGTAACAAAGATAGGTGAAGTACCAAAAGCAGGGTCAGGTTTCATTCTATCATTTAGGGATTGCTTACTCCATTTAGCTAATAATTTTTTAAGTTCAGTTCTATTTCTGCAAGCTAAAATAGCTAAAGAAGCATTTTGATCAAAAACATAACCCTTAGGAATGGCAAGTGGTTCTTCATCATCACTTTCATCAGTATCATCAGATTCAATATTTTCAATTTCTCTATCCCTAGCAAGTTGTTCATCAAGAAAAGCACTAAGTGTCATAGTAGTATCAGGCATAGAGGTAGTTTCATCATAAGTATCATGCATAGCAGAAGTGGCATCATCAATAACATGCGACATATCGGAACAAATAGCAGAAGCAGGTGTAGGTGTCGCAAGCTTACTCAAAACAGAAGGTGAATCAAGTGCAGAGCTAGATGGCAGTTCCTTACCTCCCCTCGTAGTTGAGGGATAGATCTTGGTTTTTGGATCTCTCAAATTCTTCATAATGATAAGCAGATATATATCCCAAGTGACTCAAAGAATAGAGCTATGCTCCCCCGCAATGGCGCCAGAAAATAGTCTTGATAACCCACAAGTATAGGGGATCGCAACAGTTTTCGAGGGTAGAGTATTCAACCCAAATTTACTGATTCGACACAAGGGGAGCCAAAGAATATTCTCAAGTATTAGCAGCTGAGTTGTCAATTCAACCACACCTGGAAACTTAATATCTGCAGCAAAGTGTTTAGTAGCAAAGTAATATGATAGTAGTGATAACGGTAACAAAAGGTCACAATAGCAAAAGCAATAGGAAAAGTAAATAAGCGGAGAACATTATATGGAACGCTCATAGGCAATGGATCGGTGATGGAGAATTATGTCGAATGCGGTTCATCATGTAACAGTCATAACCTAGGGTGACACAGAACTAGCTCCAGTTCGTTGATATAATGTAGGCATGTATTCCGAATATAGTCATACGTGCTTATGGAAAAGAACTTGCAAGACATCTTTTGTCCTACCCTCCCGTGGCAGCGGGGTCCTTACGGAAACTAAGGGATATTAAGGCCTCCTTTTAATAGAGTACCGGAACAAAGCATTAACACATATTGAATACATGACCGCCTCAAACTACGGTCATCACCGGTAAGTATCCCGATTATTGTCAATTCGGGGTTAACGGATCATAACACATAATAGGTGACTATAGACTTGCAAGATAGGATCAAGAACACTCATATATTGATGAAAACATAATAGGTTCAGATCTGAAATCATGGCACTCGGGCCCTAGTGACAAGCATTAAGCATAGCAAAGTCATAGCAACATCAATCTCAGAACATAGTGGACACTAGGGATCAAACCCTAACAAAACTAACTCGATTACATGATAGATCCCATCTAACCCATCACCGTCCAGCAAGCCTACGATGGAATTACTCACGCACGGCGGTGAGCATCATGAATTGGTGATGGAGGATGGTTGATGATGACGATGGCGACGGATTCCCCTCTCCGGAGCCCCGAACGGACTCCAGATCAGCCCTCCCGAGAGGTTTTAAGGCTTGGCGGCGGCTCCGTGTCGTAAAATGCGATGATTTCTTCTCTCTGATTTTTTTCTCATCGAAACTCAATATATGGAGGTGGAGTTGGAGTCGGAGAGGCAACAGGGGGCCCACAAGGTAGGGGGCGCGCCCCCCACCCTCGTGGCAAGATGGTGGGGCCCCCTGGCCTTCATCTTTGGCAGGTATTTTTCTTATTTTCTGAAAAGTGTCTCCGTAAAGTTTCAGGTCATTCCGAGAACGTTTGCTCCTGGACATAAATAACACAATGGTAATTCTGCAGAAAACAGCGTCAGTCCGGATTAGTTCCATACAAATCATGCAAGTTATAGTCCAAAACAAGGGCAAAAGTGTTTGGAAAAGTAGATACATTGGAGACGTATCAGTAAGGGAAGCAACGAGGAAGCCACGAGGCAGGGGCGCGCCCTCCACCCTCGTGGGCCCCTCGTGGCTCCCCTAACGTACTTCTTCCTCCTATATATATCCATATACCCTAAAACGATCGGGGAACACAATAGATCGGGAGTTCCGCCGGCAGAAGCCTGCGTAGCCACTGAAAGTCAATCTAGACCCGTTCCGGCACCCTGCTGGAGGTGGGAATCCCTTTCCGGTGGCCATCTTCATCATCCCGGTGCTCTCCGTGACAAGGAGGGAGTAGTTCTCCCTCGGGGCTGAGGGTATGTACCAGTAGCTATGTGTTTGATCTCTCTCTCTCTCTCTCGTGCTCTTGGGGTGATACGATCTTGATGTACCGCGAGCTTTGCTATTATAGTTGGATCTTATGTTTCTTCTCCCCCTCTACTCTCTTGTAATGAATTGAGTTTTCCCCTTGAAGTAATCTTATCGGATTGAGTCTTTAATGATTTGAGAACACTTGATGTATGTCTTGCTGTGCGTATCTGTGGTGACAATGGGATACCACGTGATTCACTTGATGTATGTTTTGGTGACCAACTTGCGGGTTCCGCCCATGAACTTATGCATAGGGGTTGGCACACGTTTTCGTCTTGACTCTCTGGTAGAAACTTTGAGGCGCTCTTTGAGGTTCTATGTGTTGGTTGAATAGATGAATCTGAGATTGTATGATGCATATCGTATAATCATACCCACGGATACTTGAGGTGACATTGGAGTATCTAGGTGACATTAGGGTTTTGGTTGATTTGTGTCTTAAGGTGTTATTCTAGTACGAACTCTAGGGCTGTTTGTGACACTTATAGGAATAGCCCAACGGATTGATTGGAAAGAATAACTTTGAGGTGGTTTCGTACCCTACCATAATCTCTTCGTTTGTTCTCCGCTATTAGTGACTTTGGAGTGACTCTTTGTTGCATGTTGAGGGATAGTTATGTGATCCAATTATGTTATTATTGTTGAGAGAACTTGCACTAGTGAAAGTATGAACCCTAGGCCTTGTTTCAACGCATTGCAATACGTTTGTGCTCACTTTTATCATTAGTTACCTTGCTGTTTTTATATTTTCAGATTACAAAAACCTTTATCTACTATCCATATACCACTTGTATCACCATCTCTTCGCTGAACTAGTGCACCTATACAATTTACCATTGTATTGGGTGTGTTGGGGACACAAGAGAACTCTTTGTTATTTGGTTGCAGGGTTGCTTGAGAGAGACCATCTTCATCCCGCGCCTCCTACGGATTGATAAACCTTAGGTCATCCACTTGAGGGAAATTTGCTACTGTCCTACAAACCTCTGCACTTGGAGGCCCAACAACGTCTGCAAGAAGGTTGTGTAGTAGACATCAGTTGTCCAATTTATGTTTTCCCTGCTAACCACATTATATATATTTATATTATTACTATTATGGTATATTTTATAGAGACTTATATATACATTATAAAAACATCCCACGTGTTATTAACTTATAAAAGTAAATGTTTAACAGAAGTTGGCAAGGAAAATCCTTGTTGTTTTTGACTCACAGGTAGGAAAATCCTGGTGATCGCGTACAAAAGCTTGCGAAGATTTTAAGGACCAATGTAATAATAACACGCTCATTTTTATTTTGAGCAATAACTCGCTAATTTTTTAATTATATATATATAATGTGTCGCAACTGTTTATTTTTTTATATTAATTGCTCCTTCTAACCTAACATTATATATAGAACGATCCCAGCTAATTCGTGTATTTCAATAAAGTGCAAATGGGCTGGGATTTGTTAGAAAATATTAAATGGGCCGCATTGATGCGAAATTATTTGTTCACCCAGCCCAGCAAATGGACTGTACATTCTAGAAAATATGGGTTAAATATATGCCACATTTTTGAAGGCTCACATGTGGGATAATAGGTCGAAGCCTACGCAGGGCGTTGTCAACTTGGTCAACAAATGATTATGACATCCACAGCCATTGGATTTATATCCAGCGGCCGGCATGCACCTTCAATCTCTCGTCTTCTTCCTCCAGCATCGTCGGGACCGCCTGGTCCGGCCTCCGACGGCTAGCGGCTCTGCTTAGCACGCATCGCTGTGAAGTGCTACCCCACCGCTGGTCAGGCTATCCCTCCACCCCACCACACCTCCTGTTATTCTCCACCGACTGCAGCCCCACGTCGCACCAGAACTAGTTATAACCCTTGTACTCCTCTCAATATGTGACTCCATTGCCGCGTCTTCCCATCTCCAGGTTGTTCCCGTCCGAGGCCTCGCCGTCATCCACCACCTCGCTGCACTTGGCGCGGCGTGGTCAACAAACGAGAGTCATTGGAAGAGGACTATATGTGGAGAGCCTAACGGCTGGGACCCACGAGGTCCATGGTCGCACACAAGGAAAGTTCCTCCTTATTAAGCTGGAAAAAAATGTTTCCTCCCCCTGACTGCCGGGACCCACAGGTTGTATCTTCGCACGGAAGGAAGTGCCTCCTTGTTATGCGAAAAAACTATTCCTCCCGTTGACAGCTGGGACCCGTCAAGATTTGGTGGCTGACTTGTTGGCCTACTAAGCAGGCATGTACGCAGGGCTTTGTTAACTTAATAAACAAATGATTCTAGCAGCTGGAGCGTTGGATGTTAATCCAACAGCGTGCTCCTTCTTCAACCTCTGTTTTTGCTCCTATCTTCCGTGGGTGGTAGTGCTGTCGCGCACCCGAACCAGTCAAGTTTCCCACTCCTCTCCATCCGCGACTCCACTGCCGCATCTTCCCCATCTCCGGGTCATTCCAGTCTGGGGCCTCGCCGTCGTCCACCGGCCTTGGTGCGATTGGCACGGTGTGGTCAACGTGGTCAACAACCGAGAGTCATCGGAAGATGACTGTACGTGAGAGGCTGACAGTGGGGACACATCACGCCCATGGGCGCATGCATGCAACTACATCCTTTTAACCCTGAAAAATAATGTTTTTCTCCCCCTGACTGCTGGGACCCACCAACTACATCTTCGCATGCAATGAAGTGTGTCCTTATTACGCCAAAAAGAATGAATACTACCGCTGACAGCTCAGACCCACCAGCTATATCTTCGCACGCAAGGAAGTGCGTCCTTATTACGAACAAAAAAATGAATACTCCCCCTGCTAGCTGGGACCCAGCATAGTGGGGGGCTGACCTATGGGCCTACTAAGTTGCCGGGGATGAAGGGCTTTGTCAACTTAGTCAATATGAATGATTCTAGCTCCAGTGACCATATGATGTCCATCCAACGGCCGTGGTGGTTCTTCAAACTCTAGTCTTCTTGCTCCAGCCGCCCAAACAAGCGTCGGCCGTGCCGCCTGCTCCTGCCTCCCATGTTCGGCTGTGCTGCCACCACTGGCCATGCCATCCCTCTATACTCACCCACACCTCATGTTATTCTCCGGCGACGGCAGCCTCACACCGCAGCCGAAGCAGTCAACCCACGTACTCCCCTCCGCGTGGGCATCCACTGCCACGTCTTCCCCGGCTCCGCGTCGTCCCCTTCCTAGGCCTCGCTGTCGACCACCGCCCTGATGCTCTTGGCGCGGCGTGGTCAACGTGGTCAAGGAAGGACTTCCATCAAAAGAGTATTGTACGTGGAGAGGCTGATAGTTGGGTCCACAGCAGCAGCAAGGAAGTGCCTCTTATTACGTGGAAAATAATGATTCCTCCACCTGACAGCAAGGACCCATCGGACGGGCCACCGTATTTCACGGAAAAATGTTTCCCCCCTAACTGTTATGACCCACCAGCTACATCTTCGCGCTCAAGGAAGTGCGTGACAGTTGGGACCCACCTGGTCGAAGCGTACGTAGCGTTGTCATTCTGGTCGCGAACATGTATGTACATACTGGTCAATGTAGAGGCGTGCCCGTGTCGTAGTAGAGGCGTGCACGTAGCATGTACACGTACGTACAACGGCTAGGGTGCAAGAAAGAAAATACAGCCACGTACGTACATACGGACGGGGTCTCGAATGCCTATTCGCGCATACGTACGGCCAGGGCTCGTGTACATGGCTGGGTCGGAATGGAGAAGCTGTGCCATCGTCGTGTTCATGGGGAGGAAACCAGCTGGGTCAGAACTGAATGCGTCGTCGTGTTCAGCGGGAGCCAACCGGCTTGGACGGAACAGCCGATAGAAACGAGGCTTGGCGTACCGCAGAACAGAGGAAACAGCCTTGTGTTCGACCGGCCACGGTCGAAACGGGATCCTGTTCATCGGGAGGGGTCTGGCGTACTGTAAAACGGAGGAAACGGACCTCCTACGGTGGAAACGGGGTCCTATTGATCGGGACGGGTGTGGCGTACCGCAAAACGGAGGAAACAGACTTGTGTTGGAGCGCTACGGTCAAAACGGGGGTCCTGTTCATCGGGAGGGGTGTGGCTTACCGCAAAACGGGACTCCACAAGATATTGTTCATCTCCACCGTCGACTGCCTCCATGGGCTACTGTTCATCCACCGTCGACCTCCTCGCTCCAGCCTCCACCGCGCGCTCCTCCACCTGCTACTGTTCAACCAGCCCTCTCCACGGGGTCCTGTTCAACCACCCCTCCACGGGCTACTGTTCATCCACCCCTGCACGGGCTACTGTTCATCCAGCCCTCCACCGGCTACTATTCATCTAGCCCCCCACGGGGTCCTGTTCATCCAGCCCTACATGGGGTCTTGTTCATCCACTGGCTTGATCGATTGGGGTACTGTTCATCCAGCGGCAACGGCCTCTACTACCACAGGGTCCTGTTTATCCAACCCCCCCACCGGCAACAGTTCATCCAACCCCCCCCCCCCAACAACCCTCTAGAGGCAGCATCGATCGGCTTCAGTTAGCAGCAGTAGCGAAGGAATCAGTCGGGTTCAGTTAACAGCAAGGGATCGATCAATCGCTCGGGTTCAGTAACGCGTAGCCTGCAGTGCAATCGCTCGGGTTCAGTTAGAGCCCAATGCCTCACTCGGGTTCAGTTAGAGCCCAACGCCTCGCACACACACGCGTACGTACGAGAGAAACGTGCATCACTCGGCCCCCGACCACCCAGCGTAACCGGGAACTCCCCGATATTTTCCTAGCCCTCGCTTCTACCATGATTTTTTCCATCATGGACGCCCCAAAGAATGTCATGCAGGTGTGTCTTCGGCCCGCCCAGGATGAAAAGCCCATTTTCTGTCATGATTTTTGTCATAGAAGTAGGACCCCACCACATCAATGATGATACCGGGTTTTGTCACAATTATCGTCATAGAAGTGTCATAAGTATGACAGAAAAAAATTCGTTCAGCCCAAAGTGTCACGGGTGTGTCTTTTTTTGTAGTGGTGGTCTTTGGTTGACTTGCCCGATGATCGGCAAGCCATAGATAATAGATGGATCTTCAAGAAGAAGACCGGTGCTGATGGTAATGTTACTACCTATAAAGCTCGACTTGTCACGAAAGGTTTTCGATAAGTTCAAGGAGTTGACTATGATGAGACTGTCTCACCCGTAGCAATGCTTAAGTTTGTCTGAATCATGTTAGCAATTGCCGCAATTTATGATTATGAAATCTGGCAAATGGACATCAAAACTGCATTCCTTAATAGATTTCTCAAAGTAGTGTTGTATATGTTGCAACCAGAAGGTTTTGTCGATCCTAAAGGTGCTAACAAAGTGTGCAAAGCCCCAGCGATCCATCTATGGACTGGTGCAAGCATCTCGAACTTGGAATATACGCTTTGATAAGGTGATCAAAGCATATGGTTTTATATAGACTTATGGTGAAGCCTGTATCTACAAGAAAGTGAGTGGGAGCTCTGTAGCATTTCCGATGTTATATGTGGATGACATATTGTTGATTGGAAATGATATAGAATTTCTGGATAGCATAAAAGGATACTTGAATAAGAATTTTGATACGTCTCCAACGTATCTATAATTTTTGATTGTTCCATGCTATATTATATTCTGTTTTGGACATTATTGGGCTTTATTATACACTTTTATATTATTTTTGGGACTAACCTACTAACCGGAGGCCCAGCCCAGAATTGCTATTTTTTGCCTATTTTAGGGTTTCGAAGAAAAGGAATATCAAACGGAGTCCAAATGGAATGAAACCTTTGGGAACGTGATTTTCGGAACGAACATGATCTAGAGGACTTGGACCCTATGTCAAGAAATTAATCAGGAGGCCACGAGGTAGGGGGAGCGCCTAACCCCCCCCCCCCAGGCGCACCCTCCACCCTCGTGGGCCCCCTGTTGCTCCACCGACCTACTCCTTCCTCCTATATATACCTACATACCCCCAAACTACCAGATACGGAGCCAAAACCCTAATTCCACCGCCGTAACTTTCTGTATCCACGAGATCCCATCTTGGGGCCTGTTCCGGAGCTCTGCCGGAGGGGGCATCCATCACGGAGGGCTTCTACATCAACACCATAGCCTCTCTAATGAAGTGTGAGTAGTTTACTTCAAACCTACGGGTCCATAGTTATTAGCTAGATGGCTTCTTCTCTCTTTTTGGATCACAATACAAAGGTCTCCCCCTCTCTTGTGGAGATCTATTCGATGTAATCTTCTTTTGCGGTGTGTTTGTTGAGATCAATGAATTGTGGGTTTATGATCAAGTTTATGTATGAACAATATTTGAATCTTCTCTGAATTCTTTTATGTATGATTGGTTATCTTTGCAAGTCTCTTCGAATTATCAGTTTGGTTTGGCCTACTAGATTGATTTTTCTTGCAATGGGAGAAGTGCTTCGCTTTGGGCTCAATCTTGCGGTGTCCTTTCCCAGTGACAGTAGGGGCAGCAAGGCACGTATTGTATTGTTGCCATCGAGGATAACAAGATGGGGTTTTCATCATATTGCATGAGTTTATCCCTCTACATCATGTCATCTTGCTTAAAGTGTTACTCTGTTCTCTTGAACTTAATACTCTAGATGCATGCTGGATAGCGGTCGATGAGTGGAGTAATAGTAGTAGATGCAGGCAGGAGTCGGTCTACTTGTCTCGGACGTGATGCCTATATACATGATCATACCTAGATATTCTCATAACTATGCTCAATTCTGTCAATTACTCAACAGTAATTTGTTCACCCATCGTAGAATACTTATGCTCTCGAGAGAAGACACTAGTGAAACCTATGGCCCCCGGGTCTATCTTCATCATATTAATCTACCAATACTTAGTTATTTCCTTTTGCTTTTACTTTGCATCTTTATCATAAAAATACCAAAAATATTATCTTATCATATCTATCAGATCTCACTCTCGTAAGTGGTTGTGTAGGGATTGGCAACCCCTTATCGTGTTGGTTGCGAGGATTTATTTGTTTGTGTAGGTGCGAGGGACTCGTGCGTGGCCTCCTACTAGATTGATACATTGGTTCTCAAAAACTGAGGGAAATACTTACGCTACTTTGCTGCATCACCCTTTCCTCTTCAAGGGAAAACCAACGCAAGTGCTCAAGAGGTAGCAAATTTTTTCAATGAAAAACCTCGGTGAAGCTGCTTACATATTGGGCATCAAGATCTATAGAGATAGATCAAAACGCTTGATAAGATTTTTCAATGAGAACACACCTTGACAAGATTTTGAAGTAGTTCGAAATGGAACAGTCAAAGAAGGAGTTCTTGCCTATGTTGCAGAGGTGTGAAGTTGAGTAAGACTTAAAAACCCAACCACGGCAGAAAATAGAAAGAGAATGAAAGTCATTCCCTATGCCTCAGCCATAGGTTCTATAAAGTATGCTATGTTGTGTACCATACCTATTGTGTACCTTGCCATAAGTTTGGCAAGGGGGTACGATAGTGATCCAGGAGTGGATCACTGGATAGCGGTCAAAGTTATCCTTAGTTACCTAAGAGGACTAAGGAAATATTTCTCAGTTATGGAAGTGATAAAGAAGTTTGCCGTAAAGAGTTACGTCGATGCAAGCTTTTACACCGATCCAGATGACTCCGAGTCTCAACCTGGATACGTATTGAAAGTGGGAGCAATTATCTAAGAGTAGCTCCATGCAGAGCATTGTAGACATGAAATTTGCAAAATACATACGGATCTGAATGTGGCAGACCCATTGACTAAACTTCTCTCACAAGCAAAACATGATCACACCTTAGTACTCTTTGGGTGTTAATCACATAGCAATGTGAACAAGATTATTGACTCTAGTAAACCCTTTGGGTGTTGGTCACATGGCGATGTGAACTATGGGTGTTAATCACATAAAGATGTGAACTATTGGTGTTAAATCACATGGTGATGGGAACTAGATTATTAACTCTAGTGCAAGTGGGAGACTGAAGGAAATATTCCCTAGAGGCAATAATAAAGTTGTTATTTATATTTCCTTATATCATGATAAATGTTTATTATTCATGCTAGAATTGCATTAACCGGAAACTTGATGCATGTGTGGATACATAGACAAAACACTGTGTCCCTAGTAAGCCTCTACTAGACTAGCTCGTTGATCAAAGATGGTTAAGTTTCCTAACCATAGACATGTGTTGTCATTTGATTAACAGGATCACATCATTAGGAGAATGATGTGATGGACAAGACCCATCCATTAGCTTAGCATAATGATTGTTAAGTTTTATTGCTATTGCTCTCTTCATGACTTATACATATTCCTTTGACTATGAGATTATGCAACTCCCGGATACCGGAGGAATACCTTGTGTGCTATCAAACGTCACAACGTAGCTGGCTAATTATAAAGACGCTCTATAGGTATCTTCGAAGGTGTTTGTTGGGTTGGCATAGATCGAGATTAGGATTTGTCACTCCGAGTATCGGAGAAGTATCTCTGGGCCCTCTCAGTAATGCACATCATAATAAGCCTTGCAAGCAATGTGACTAATGAGTTAGTTACGGAATGAGTAAAGAGACTTGACAGTAATGGTAATGAGATTGAACTAGGTATGGAGATACCGACGACCGAATCTTGGGCAAGTAACATACCGATGACAAAGGGAATAACGTATGTTGTCATTATGGTACTACCGATAAAGATATTCATAGAATATGTGGGAACCAATATGAGCATCCAGGTTCTGCTATTGGTTATTTACCGTAGAAGTGTCTCGTTCATGTCTACATAGTTCTCGAACCCATAGGGTCCGCACGCTTAATGTTCGATGACGATTTTGTATTATATGAGTTATGTGATTTGGTGACCAAATGTTCGGAGTCCCAGATGAGATCATGGACATGACAAGGAGTCTCGAATTGGTCGAGAGGTAAAGATTCATATATAGGATGATGATATTCGGACACCGGAAGTGTTTCGGGGGTACCGGGTACATATCGAGTCACTGGAAGTGGTGTCGGGCACCCCCTGACAAAGATTTGGGCCTATTGGGCCAAGAGGGGAAACACAGCGGCCAGCATGGGCTGTTGCGCCCCCCTTGCTGGCCGAATAGGAAGGGGAAAGGAAAAGGGGAAGAGAGAAGGAAGAGGAGGCAATTTGGCCTCCCCCTTCCTTCCCTCCTCTCTCCCCTTTCCTTCCCTCTCTGGAAAAGATGGTCAGGGGGCGAATTGTACAAGGCCCCCAAGTAGGATTCCTCCTACTAGGGGCGCCCCATGGCTGTCCCCCTCCCCCTCCCACCTATATATATGTGGGGAGGCGGCGCCTAGAACACACAACAAACATCGGTAGCCGTGTGCGGTGCCCCCTCCACAGTTTACGCCTCCGGTGATATTCGCGTAGTGCTTAGGCAAAGCCTGCTACCTCTTGAGCATGCGTTGGTTTTCCCTTGAAGAGGAAAGGGTGATGCAGCAAAGTAGCGTAAGTATTTCCCCTCAGTTTTTGAGGACCAAGGTATCAATCCAGTAGGAGACTACACGCAGGTCACCTAGTACCTGCACAAACAAATAAGAACCTTGCAACCAACGCGATAAAGGGGTTGTCAATCCCTTCATGGCCACTTGCAAAAGTGAGATCTGATAAAGATAATAAGATAAATAGTTTTGGTATTTTTGTGGTATAGATTGGAAAATAAAGATTGCAAAATAGATAGTAAACTAGAATTGTAGATCGGAAACTTATATGATGTAAAGTAGACCCGGGGGCCATAGGTTTCACTAGTGGCTTCTCTCAAGATAGCAAGTATTACGGTGGGTGAACAAATTACTGCCGAGCAATTGATAGAAAAGCGCATAGTTATGATGATATCTAAGGCAATGATCATGAATATAGGCATCACGTCCGTGACAAGTAGGCCGAAACGATTCTGCATCTACTACTATTACTCCACACATCGACCGCTATCCAGCATGCATCTAGATTATTAAGTTCATAAGAATGGAGTAACGCATTCGGCAAGATGACATGATGTAGAGGGATAAACTCAAGCCATATGATATAAACCCCATCTTTTTATCCTCGATGGCAACAATACAATACGTGTCGTTTCCCTTTCTGTCACTGGGATCGAGCACCGCAAGATTGAACCCAAAGCTAAGCACTTCTCCCATTGCAAGAAAGATCAATCTAGTAGGCCAAACTAAACCGATAATTCAAAGAGACTTGCAAAGATATCAAATCATGCATATAAGAATTCATAGAAGAATCAAATAATATTCATCGATAATCAAGTTCATAAACCGACAATTCATCAAATCTCGGCAAACACACCGCAAAAAAGAGTTACATCGAATAGATCTCCATGAAGATCGAGGAGAACTTTGTATTGAGATCCAAAGAGAGAGAAGAAGCCATTTGTCTAATAACTATGGACCCAAAGGTCTATGGTAAACTACTCACACATCATCGAAGAGGCTATGGTGTTGATGTAGAAGCCCTCCATGATCGAATCCCCCTCCGGCAGATCGCCGGAAAAGGCCCCAAGATGCGATCTCATGGGTATAGAAGGTTTCGGCGGTGGAAAAGGTGTTTAGTGGCTCTCCCCAAAGGTTTCAGGGTATAAGAGTATATATAGGTGAAAGAAGTATGTCGGTGGAGCTGCGAGGGGCCCACGAGGGTGGGGGAGCGCCGCCCTACCTCGTGGCCACCTTGCTGCTTTCTTGACGTCCACTCCAAGTCTCCTGGATCACGTTCGTTCCAAAAAAAGATCCTCGCGAAGGTTTCATTCCGTTTGGATTCCGTTTGATATTCCTTTTCTACGAAACACTGAAATAGGCAAAAAACAGCAATTTGCACTGGGCTTTCGGTTAATAGGTTAGTCCTAAAAATAATATAAAAAGGTATATTAAAGCCCATTAAACATCCAAAATAGATAATATAATAGCATGGAACAATAAAAAATTATAGATACGTTAGAGACGTATCAAAGCCCTGCGCGGATCACTTCACCATCACCGTCACCACACCGTTGTGCTGACGGAACTCTTCGTCGACACTTTGCTGGATCAAGAGTTCGAGGGACGTCATCGAGTTGAACGTGTGCGGAACACGGAGGTGTCGTATGTTCGGTACTTGATCAGTCGCAACAAGAAGAAGTTAGACTACATCAACCGCGTTGTCAAACGCTTTCGCTTTCGGTCTATGAGGGTACACGGATATGCTCTCCCCTTCTCGTTGCTATGCATATCCTAGATAGATCTTGCATGAGTGTAAGAAATTTTTGAAATTGCATGCTACATTTCCCAACAATAAAAATAGAATTTTTGATGTGGAATGCTACCTAACATATTCATCAGATATTCTTTTCTTTGTGGCATGGACATTTGGACTTGAATGATTCAAAGAAATAGTCTATAATTTGACATGGAAACATCAATACTCAATCATATCAGCGAGCAACTGTGTCTTTCAAAATATCAACACTAAAGAAAGTTATCCCTAGCCCATTATGCTCAATCATTGATCCATTCATGAAACACATTCAAATATTAACTACACCCAATGCACAAGTATGACAATAGTGTTCCCTGGTTCGTGATTTATAAGAGAAGATGGATACTCAACATAAAAGTAAAAATTGCATAAAAGTAAATAGATAGGCCCTTCGCAGGGGGGAGCAGAGATTTGTAGAGGTGCTAGAGCTCATAGCTTAAATTGAGAGATAAAATTGTTTTGAGAGGCATGCTTTTCCCGTCAACGAAAACGACCGAGAATTCCCAATATATTCCATGTTAGATAAATCATAGGCGGTTTCCAAACAAAAGGTAAAGTTTATTTCCTTTCCATCATTCTTTCACAACCCATGTCTAGCTGTATCCACGGGTGCCTTCCATACCAACACATTCAAAGGAATTTATTATCATAGTATTTTTTTTCATTTCGAGACTGGGCATCCTTATTACCTGCCACACTCTCGTGCAATGACAAGTGAATAAACACTCATTGTGAGAATAAAATACCTAGCATGGAAAATATTGGCCACCCCTTGCCGCTTCAAGAGCGGTACGAGCACACAAAAAGGGGATTCATTTTGAAAACTAGAATTGGCACATACAAATTTACTTGGAATGGCATGGAAATACCGCATATACGTAGGTATGGTGGACTCACTTGGCACAATTTGGGGTTTAAGGAGTTGGATGCACAAGCAGTATTCCTGTTTACTACAAGGGAAGGCTAGCAAATAGATTGAGAAGCAACCAACCGAAAAAAACGAAAACGGTCATAAACGAGCATTAAACATAATTAACACTGAATAATGCACCACAAGTAGGATATAATTTAATTGCATAACTATTGACTTTATGTGCATGCATAGGGAATCACAAACCTTAACCCCAATATTCTTACTACAGCATAATTATTCACCAACATGACTCACATATCACTATCTCCATATCGTAAAACTATTTCAAGGAATCAAGTTTATAATGTCCAGTGATCTTCATTGGAGTTTTTATTATTTCCCCCTTGATATCTATCACTTTGGGACCAAATTCATATCTCGCACAAATTACCATTACTATTCTTAACTCTCAAAAAGATCTAAGTGAAGCACGAGAGCATAAATATTTCTTCAAAAAAAATCATCTCTCAAAATAATATAAGTGAAGCATGATAGCATATTTCTTTAAAATTTAACCACCGTCGTGCTCAAAAAGATATACATGAAGTACTAGAGCAACTGCCTAGCTCAAAAGATTTAAGTGAAGCACATAGATTATTCTAGCAAATCATGATATGCATGTGGCTCTCTCAAACAAGTGCGTTCAGCAAGGATGATTGTGACAAAATAAATAATGAACAAACAAAAGACTCATAAAATACAAGACGCTCCAAGTAAAACTCATGATATGTGATGAATAAAAATATAGCTCCAAGTAAAATTATCGATGGTCATTAGAAGAAAGTGGGGATGCCTTCCGGGGCATCCTCAAGCTTAGTTGCTTGCGAGTCCTTGAATATTACCTTGGGATGCCATGGGAATCCCCATGATTAGGCTCTTGCCACTCCTTATTCCTTCATCCATCGTGGTCTCACCCAAAACCTAAAAACTTCAATCACACAAAACTTAACAAAACTTCATGAGATCCATTAGTATAATAAAGCAAGTCACCACTTTAAGTACTATTGCAAATCCATTCATATTTTGTTATTGCATTATGCCTACTGTATTCTAACTTTACCATGGCTTATACCCCCTATACAATCCATAGATTCATCAAAATAAGCACATGATGCAACGAGAACAGAATCTGTCAAAAACAGAACAGTTTGTAGTAATCTGAACTTTGACCATACTGCTGTAACTTCAAAAATAGGACAACATGGGTAATTTGTATGTCGGCCATGTGTAAAAAATTCAGAATTTTATCACGCTCCAGCGAAGTTTAACAATTCTGCTACTGAACGCAAAAATTTCTGTTAATGCAGAAAATCAAGTCAACTATCACCCAAATCATCCTAAAGGCTTTACCTGGCACAAACACTAATTAAAACACTGAAACACAATCATAACAGTAGCATAATTGCATATTTATTGGAAAAAAACAAAACAAAAAACTTGAAAGATAACTATTGGGTTGCCTCCCAACTAGCGCTATTGTTTTACGCCCCTAACTAGGCATAATGCATAGTTTCAAGTGTTGTCATATTTGGTTTCCAATTCCTCAATTATGCTACCATATTTCCTAGGAGTTCTAGCATATTTTTTTAATAATCACACTCCTAGGAACAAAAACAAGAGACTTATTTTTATATATTGGTTCCCTTACCAGATCTACGAAATTGGGTTGAACACTAATCATTTTAAGATCTTCGTTATTGTTACTAGTCATGGCACCCTTGTCTTTAGGAACATAAATAAACTTGCACTTCTTGCTAGGAGTTTTTTCAATAGTTTTAATGGAAGAAAAAGCAACACCCAAATTATTAATAATTTCTTCCAACTTATCGATCCTAGCGGGACTTTGTTCTACTCTTTCATTAATCATTGGTTCTTTCTCTTTTAGCATCATTAGAGTAATTCCTACATTTGATCCAAATTGAGTGACATGGTTATGAAATTTTTTTTATCCAAATTATCGATATGCTCTATGGTAGGCATCTTCTTTTTAATAGCATCTAACCTTTGCATAACATGCTCCAAAGTTAAAAATGTTTCATTAACAATAATAGGTGGTGATCCCACTAAATTTCCATAGCATTGAAAGCATCCATAGAGGGACACATCAAGAAATTCCCCCCGGTAATAGTATCAAGCACAAATCTATACCAAGTAGTAATTGCCACATAGAAATTACGAAGAAGAATGGTAGTAGATTGCTTACAAGTTGATCTATTATGAGCATTGCAAATCCTATACCAAGCATCTTTTAAATTCTCGCCTCCCCTTTGCTTAAAATTGAGAACCTCATTCTCAGGGGTACACGTAGCAAGGGAAGAACTAGCCATAATGATAAAGTGGGCAAGCAAGCAAACACAAAACATGTAAAAGGGCAAATGAAAAATATTTTTGTATTTTTTGTAAAAACTTTTAGAAGTGGGGGAGATGAAAACGAGAGGCAAAAGGAAAAATAAGGTAAATGCAAGGAGATGAAAAATTGTGCGTAGGTACTTGATAGATGTTGATGAGTCTCCCCGACAACGGTGCTAGAAATTCTTCCTGCTACTTTGTGAGCTGCTCTGGGATTTCCCCAAAGAGGAGAAGATGATGCAGGATAGTAGAGATAAGTATTTTCCTCAGTTTTGAAACCATGGTTATCAATACAGTAGGATAACCAAGCAACACTATGTAAACAGCACCTGCACACAAACAACAAATACTTGCAACCCAACGTGTAGAAGGGTTGTCAATCCCTGAACAGTATTGAGAAAGATTAAATTGTATAGGCTTTGATAAATTGATCTAACAAAAATACAAAATAAAATAAAATTGCAGCAAGTATTTTTGGTTTTAATATATGATAGAAAATAGACCCGGGGGCCATAGTTTTCACTAGAGGCTTCTCTCGAGAAAATAACATATGGTGGATAAACAAATTACTGTTGGGCAATTGACAGAAAAGCAAATAATTATGACAATAGACAAGGCAATGATCATGTATATAGGCATCACGTCCAAGAGTAGTAGACTGACTCCTACCTGCATCTACTACTATTACTCCACACATCAATCGCTATCTAGCATGCATCCAATGTATTAAGTTCATGGAAAAATGGAGTAATGCTTTAAGCAAGATGACATGATGTAGACAAGATAAACTCACGTGTGAATAAACCCCATCTTGTTACCCTTAATAGCAATGATACATGCATGTCATTTCTCTTTCTATCACTGAGATTGAGCATCGCAAGGTCAAACCCATCACAAAGCACCTCTTCCCATGGCAAGATAAATCAATCTAGTTGGCCAAACCAAGCCAATAATTTGGAGAAGAAATACGAGGCTATAAAAATCATCCATAAAAGAGTTCAGAGAAAACTCATATAATATTCATGGATAGATCTAATCATAAATTCTCAATTCATCGGATCCAAACAAACACACCGCAAAAAGTCATTACATCAAATAGATCTCCAAGAACATTGTATTGAAGATCAAAAAGAGAGAAGAAGCCATCTAGCTACTAACTACGAACCCGTAGGTCTGTGGTAAACTACTCATGCATCATCAGAGGGGTAGCAAGGATGATGAAGAACCCTTCCGTGATCGTTGCCCCCTCCGGCAGAGTGTCGGAAAAGGCCTCTAGATTGGATCTCATGGTTCTGGAACTTGCGATGGCGAAAAAAGTATTGTGTGGACTCCCTTGAGGGTTTTGTGATTTTACAGTATTTATAGAGTCAGAGGTAAGTCAAAACGATGCATGTGGGCCCCACTGCCCACTAGGGCGCGCTAGAGGGCCTCTAGCACGCCCTGGTGCCTAGTAGGCCCCACTTTCATCTTCTCGTGGCCTCTAGAAGCTTCCAGGGTCTCTTATCACCAGAAAAAATCTCCAAACAGTTTCGTGGCATTTGGACTTCGTTTGGTACTAATATTCTGCAAAGTAAAAAACAAGCAGAAATAGCAACTGGCACTAGGCTCTAAGTTAATAGGTTAGTCCCAAAAAATGATATAAATTTGCTTGTAAATGTATGTAAAACATACAAGATTGATAATATAATAGCATGGAACAATAAAAATTTATAGAGACGTATCAGTGCCCTGGGGGTGGCGCGCCCCGTGAGCTTGTCGCTCACAGGTGCACCCCCCCCCCCCCGGGGTGTGTTCAGTGCCAAAAGTTCTTAAATATTCTACAAAAAATCATACTAAAATTTTAGGGCATTCTGAGAACTTCCATTTTCGGGTCATTTTTATTGCATGAAAAATTCAGAAAACAGGAAAATCATGGCCTTTCTAGTTTCTACTTCATTGACTTTAAATAACAGATAGTAAATAAGGGATACAGTAGGTTGTGCTTACTAAATTCATCGATCACATGCCCATAAAAAGAATCCATTAATAAGGTTGATCAAGTCTTATTAACAAACTATTTTCAAATGACACAAACTGAAGAACCTTCATATAACACTAGGTTGCCTCAACGGGGATATGCATCTCCCAAATAATAAGAGTTTCATATTTCTTTTTGACAGTAGGAAGAAGGAGTTGAAAACTTGCAACAGTAATTGTTGGATCCTTTTCAATAACATTAATGTCATTCACTTGAAATTGCTTCTTCGAAAAGTGTACCGTATGATCATTACCATTGATATGAAAAGTGACCTTGCTTTTGTTGCAATCAATAACAGCCCCTGCAATATTCAAGAAGGGTATAGCAAGGATGATGGACACGTTGTCGTCCTCGGGCATATCAAGTATAACAAAGTCTGTCAAGATAGTAACATTTGCAACTACAACGGGGCACATCCTCACAAATACCGATAGGTGTAGCGGTAGATTTATCATCCATTTGCAATAATATTTTAGTAGGTCTGAGTTTATTCAAATCAAGGCTTCTATATGAAGAGAAAGGCATAACATTAACACCGGCTCCTAAATCACATAAAGAAGTTTCAACATAGTTTCTTTTAATGGAGCATGGTATAGTGGGTATTCCTCGATCTCCTAGTTTCTTAGGTACACCATCCTTAAAAGAATAGTTTGCAATCATGGTGGAAATTTCAGCTTCAGGTATCTTTCTTTTATTAGTGACAATATCTTTCATATATTTAGCATATAGGGCCATCTTTAAAATATCATTCAAACGAGTGCGCAAAAAGACTGGCCTAAGCATTTCAGCAAAGCGTTCAAATTCTTCTTCTTCCTTATTCTGAGATGGTTTATCTAGGAAAGGCATGGGTTTCTGAACCCACGGTTCTCTTTCATTACCATGTTTTCTAGCAATGAAATCTCTTTTATCATAACGTTTATTTTTAGGAGGTGGGTTATCAAGGTTAACAACAGTTTCTATTTCAGCATCATTATCAGGTTCTTTATCATTGTCTAGTTGAGCATGTGATGCCCTCGATTTGACCGTACACTAATCATACACGCAAATGTGTATGAGCAGGATCAAGGACTCACGGGAAGATATCACAACACAACTCTAGACACAAATTAAAATAATAAAAGCTTTATATTACAAGCCAGGGGCCTCGAGGGCCCTAATACATAAGCTTGAATACACAAGTCAGCGGAAGCAATAATATCTGAGTACAGACATAAGGTTAAACAAGTTTGCCTTAAGAAGGCTAGCACAGAAGTAGCAATGATCGAAAAGGCGACGCACCCTGCCTGGGACCTCCTAACTACTCCTCGAAGTCGAACTCCACGTAGAATCACCCTCCGAATCCTCTGGCTCCTGGACTCCATCATATGATCGCAGTAACCGTGAAAAGGGGAAAAGGAAGTAGGAAAGCAACCATGAGTACTCATCCAAAGTACCCGCTACCAAGGATCTACACTACATATGCATTGATATCAATGAAAAGGGTAGTATCTATGGACTGAGCAGCAGAATGCCAGAATAAGAGAGGGATAGCTAGTCCTATCAAAGACTACGCTTCTGGCAGCCTCCATCTTGAAGCATATAGAAGAGAGTAGATGGTAAGTTCACCAAGTATCATCGTATAGCATAATCCTACCTGATGATCCTCTCCTCGTCGCCCTGAGAGAGCGATCACCGAGTTGTATCTAGCACCTCGAAGGGTGTGTTCCATTAAGTATCCGGTTCTAGTTTTCATAAGGTCAAGGTACAAGTCCGGGTCGTCCTTTTACCGAGGGACATGGCTATTCGAATAGATAAACTTCCCTGCACGGGTGCACCACATTTCCCAACACGCTCGATCCCTCTGGCCGGACACACTTTCTTGGGTCATGCTCAGCCTTGGAAGATCAACACGTCGCAGCCCTACCTAGGCACAACAGAGAGGCCAGCACGCCGGTCTAAAACCTATGCACGCAGGGGTCTGGGCCCATCGCCCATTGCACACCTACACGTTGTGTACGCGGCCGGAAGCAGGCCTAGCCCCATTAATACAAGCGCAGGCTTACAGTCCAATCCGGCACGCGCCGCTATGTCGCTGACGTCAAGAAGGTTTCGGCTAATACCATGACATCGAGTGCCCATAATTGTTCCCACGTAGTTGGTTAGTGCATATAGGCCAGTGACCAGACTCAGATAAAATACCAAGATCTCGTTAAGCGTATTAATTGATGTAACCGCGAACGCCGACCAGGGCCAGGCCCACCTCTCTCCTAGGTGGTCTCAACCTGCCCTGTCGCTCTGCCACAAAGGTCCACTCAGAGGGCCGTCGGGACAAACGTCCTTTCGTTCCCAATCCATGAATAACTCGTGGGTACTCTACGAGCCGACCTAACTTTAGTCACCACATGTATCACATATTATGCATATAAGTATATACCCGTGATCACCTCCCGAGTGATCACGGCCCGATAGTATGGCATGGCAGACGGACAAGAATGTAGGTCCATTGATGGAATACTAGCATCATATACTAAGCATTTGGGATTGTAAATAAATGTAACAAGAGTAGTAGCAAAGATAGGCTATGCATCAGGATAGGATAAACGGAAAGCATTAACATGCTACACTACTCTAATGCAAGAAGTAGAGAGAAGAATAGGTGATATCTGGTGATCAAGGGGGGGCTTGCCTGGTTGCTCTGGCAAGGAGGGGTCGTCAACAACATAGTCGATCGGGGCACCAACAACGGCGTCAGCCTCGTAGTCTACCGGAGAGAAGAGGGGGAAGAAACAATGAATACAATGCAAACAGATGCATATTGATGCATGACATGACAAGTAACGGTGCTAGGTGTGCCCTAACACAGTATGAGGTGATACCGGCGAAGGGGGAAACATCCAGGAAAGTATCCCGGTGTTTCATGTTTTTGGACAGATGAACCGGAGGGGGAAATTTGCTATGCTAGGGACGTGTGGCGGACGACCGGGCTACGTATCCGGAATCGTCTCGTCGTTTCGAGCAACTTTCGTGTACAAAGTATTTTCATCCGAGCTACGGTTTATTTTCTATGACTTTGTAAAGTTTTAATCATTTTCTGGAATTTCTTTAATTAATTTAAATCAACATTATCCAGAATAGTTTGGGATGACATCGGTATGACGTATGTGTGACGTCAGCAGTCAACAGTGCGGTGAACTAGAGTCAAACCTGACCTGTGGGTCCAGTGGGACCCACTGGTTAGTGACTGTGGCTTTAACAGAGTGTTAGATTAACAAAACAGGTTAGTTAGTGGGTGGGACCAACTATCAGTGAGTGATTAGCATTTAACTTAATTAATTGATTGATTAACAGATTATCTATTTAACTAAAATCATTTAATCAGGCGGGACCCACATGTCAGTGACATGGGGCCGGCCACGTCAGCGGCTGACCGGGTCAATGGGTCAACTGGGCCCACCCATCAGTGAAGCATGGGGACCCACGCGTCAAGCCAGCTCAGCGATGGCCTGCGACTTGTCGGAATCACGCCGGCGAGCTCATTTGTGGCGGCGTGTCCTCGGGCATCGTCGGAAAATGCCCGCAGGGCATTATTTTGACCGTGGTCGGGCGAGTTAGAACGGCAAGACGATGACACGTCGGTTGGTGGTGGTTTCGCGGGCCATAGTGGCTGGAGTTGAGCGAGGCTTCCACGTCGGCGGAGACCGGAGTCGAGCGAACTCGGACCCGGGGCTAGGGTCACTAGGAGGGGAGCTGGGTGTCGCGTTGAGCTCTGGTGAGGCCCGGAAGCTCGAGGCACTGCTCGGGCGCGAGCTCGGAGGCCAGTGGTCGTGACGGCGAGGCAAGCGACAGCGGTGAGGTTCGGCTACGGTGGCTTGGGCGTCTAGGGGCAATTAGGAGGGGAGGAGAGAAGCGCAACAGGTGCGGCGGCTCACAGTGGGGGTCGAGGAGCAGCTCGGGGAGGCCGGGGAGGTCGCGGTGGCACGGATCGACGGCGACGCAGAGGCAGAGCTCGACGAAGGGGATCAGCGAGGGTGGCGGCGATGTGGCGTCCCGGTGCCATCCAGCAGGAGCAGGCGTCATGCTCGGCAGCGACGGTCCCGTGGATAGCTTGGAACGGTGGAAGGTGGCCGGTGGCCACGCCAACGACGAAGCAAGGCGACTGGTGCATTCGGGCGAGTGAGATTTGAGAAGGAGAGGGCGAGGGAGAGAGTGAGGGTTCGAGCTAGGGTTTGCATCAGCATCTAGTGGGCCTTGTAGACGTCGGAGAAGCACCGGATGAGCGTCGCGTGACTCATCCGCGGCATGGACGCGCGCGCGGTGTCCACCGCGCCAGGGATGAACAGGGGGGACGACGACCTCGCTGTGGGCTGGGCCTGCACACTGTGCACTAGAGGCCCAGCAGCATGTGGCTTCTTTCTTCTTTTCCTTTTTTTATTTCTGTTTTATTTTAACTATTGTTTTCTTTTTATTACCCAAGGCAAATGAATTTAGTTAAACATGAAATTTGGCACATAATTCAAGGACAATATTTTGTAGTGGCACATAAAGTTTGGAGGCAATTGGAGTTAAATAAATAACTAATAATTTTGCAGAGGCCATTTTATTTACTATTGGAGCACTTATTAATTTCCTAGGGTTTTATCTATTATTCAAATGATGTTGGTTTCTACATGGTAATTCCTTAGTGAATTTTTGCAACCTAATAAAAAAATTAATTCATTATTTTATGAAACTATACTTTGACTTGTTATTTGAATTTGTATTTGAACTAATTTTCAAACGAGTGAGGTTTAGCAAAATTTTAATTATGATGACCCAGCATCATTAACAGGGGTTTACTGCAGCTTAACTATCGGGGTGTCACAAATCTCCTCCACTACAAGAAATCTCGTCCCAAGATTTAAGAGGTGGAGTAAGGGGGAAAGTTCTGGTTATGAAATTCTAATGGATCTTTTGTTCTAGGTTGCGCTTCTCGAAGAAGTCCATCCATCACATTGATGTCTTCATTCCTCTGCTTCAGGTCATCATGATGAAGTCGTCATCCTTTCTTTGGGGTCTTCATCGTACTTACGAATAGGTAAGGGGCGGCTTGACAACGATAGGATGCTATAAGGGTTAATCATCTGGGGGTTATCCCAGGAACGAGCCCATGATTATCTCTCGAGTTGAACCAATAAAACACATCGAGAGGAAGTAATAACATACAATAAGAAGTTTCAAATGGGTAGACAATCATTCGATGTCTGAAACAAAGTGTGAAAGGGGTTCAAAGCAACAAGAATAAGTATTGCGTCTGATACCAGAATAGATCACTAGGAAGGTGGCCCATGAATTATATACTAAATCAAGCAAGAGGATTAACTTTGGCAACAAGGGTGTACATGAGAGTCAGGTTTCGATCCTGTGGAACTGTGGGTTATGGGCCCACCATGTGGGTTAAAAGTAGAAAGGGTGCTGACATCTTGCATGGTCACGATAGCAAGGTATGTTAGAGGGTAGCCTGCCAGTTATGTTGGCAACAACATTGGTACCACGGGCGAGGGACGAAGAGAACCATTTTCCTGCTCGTTGAACAAGGTGGACCAATAGGCAAAGTTCTCGTCCGTCGGTGGTTACCGAAATTTCACCAACAATAGTAACAAGGTCTTGCTGATATAATTGTACACCGAGGTGTTTACATAAGCAGGAGAATACTACTGCTTAGATCATATAGATCTCAAGAAAGGTTAAACAAAACAATGGAAAGGAAAATGTGATTATCAGATTAAACAGACGAATGGAAAGGAAAATGTGTTTAAACACATATTCCAGGGGTATATCCTTCCCAAGGACAAGGAGAGCATGATATCCATGACAGGATAGAAAGTAGAAAACCCTTTAGGAAATGGGGAGAAATTTCATGACATTACCCATACAACGATGTTAGGATAATTGATAAAGAAAATCTAGCATTGTGCTTCAAATGTTCTTGTTGAAGATCGGAGTACCATAGATATGCTTTGAGATAGCATTGACATGGTCTTCAAGCAAAGGTCAGACTTCGGATACTCGAAGGATCCATCAAGAACAACTTGTAGAATAAGTCTTACAATTTCCTCATGGAAGAATGGATATCCTTGCTAAAAATGAAACTATAACAATAGGTCCTCCGGTCAGGTGTCCCAGGCATGACATCACCATACTGAGTCATATAAAGACCAGTGTTATAACTCTTGGAAATATGTTCCAACCATCATATCTGACCGAGGTTCAGATCCGATTGGTGTCAGGATACCTCAGACTTAGGATGCCTGAGAAGGAAGGGGTGCAACACAATTTGATGAGATGGAGTTGCAAGATTCTCAGGAAATGAACTATGGAAGCAAGTTCCGAATCATGAGTTCATCATTTAACCAAGGAGAGGACGAGGAGGTGGCTGATGAACTCGGCGACAATTCATTGACATTTTCAAAAGATGAATTTCCACACTTAATTGAACAAGGAGATAGCATTTGTCAGATCAAATGATATAATGAGGTATGCTTGAGGAAAACATACACATTTAAACATTAGTTGAAAGGCGCACCCGAAATATGGGCTTATGTAGCATGATCAATGTTAGAATGGTGATTCGATAACCAATGGTATAACAATGAAATATCGACCATTAACTTCAAAGCAATAGGGTTTCTAGAAGTTTTGAAGTCGCACATCATAGTTCAATTGTCGGTTTTCCGGTTAGAAACAACACGTAGACCAAGGAATGACCGGATATGGCAAGAAGTATCACGTGTATCAAGAATTCTTAAGAGGTGGTGAAATTCTCATGACATTCTTGACATAAAAGATGGTAATACTCCAAGGTAAAGAAGAACAAATGCTGGATAGTAAGGATCTCAAAGTATAACACAAAACACGAAGAAGTTTGTGTTGAACGAAAGGCAATAAAATGGTCGATGATAACACAAATCATCGAGGGCAAGGATGTTATTTCTCATCATGAATTAAATTGATATCCCGGAAGAGCTCAGAATGGTGATGATGATCATGAAGAATTTTTTCGAGAGGCTCCATGAAGAAGCAATTGAATAGCGGCTACATCAAGGAACGGGACTAATGCAGCGAAAGATTATTGGAACCACGGATACGACACCAACTCTGAATCAAGCTTGTTGGTCGAGGTGAAACGATAAGACAAGGAAGATCGACATAAGCTTAGCTCATTGCCGAAAGTGGTGCTCCGGAAATAAGGACCAGGTAGCACAGTTAAAATCAGCACAATACTAATATAGCCGATCAGGCTAGAAATGACGTGATCAAGTACAAACTCATAAGTAAAGAAGATTACTAACAGTTGTTTAATCGTGATGCGGACTTGATTCAGTTATCGGTGTCCTTGAGTGTTTAATGACTCAGAGCCTGTGAAAAAATTGGAATCGGTGAGAATGTAGTACTTGATGGAGAACTCATAAGAAGTTATGCAGTTCTGTGATAATCTCGAGATACCAGGGTGTAATACTTGATGAAAGTTCAAAGTAACAGTTGGACTGGTGTATTAATCCACAGAAGACAAGTGCTTAAACTTGCCCGAGAAATGGGATCAAAGGAGAACATATGGTCGAAACCACGATTGCAAAGGATCAATTCACCGATGCCAAAGGATATTATATCAAGGAAATAGTTATTATTACAAGAACGTTCCATGATAGGATCTACATCGTGTCCATGGGCATGAACACAAAGGTTCAAGGTCAACTCCCACTTGCTCAATGCATAATCTTCCATTCACCTCTCGTATTTCGAAAATGACATTAGTTGTTGAAAGTTTTACCTGGTGCAATACCAGATAAGTATGACCCGTGAAATCTTTCGGGGTCACATCGATTAGGGAA
Organism: Triticum urartu; assembly: GCF_003073215.2. Lineage (NCBI taxonomy): Eukaryota > Viridiplantae > Streptophyta > Magnoliopsida > Poales > Poaceae > Triticum > Triticum urartu. The sequence continues at coordinate 161,927,566 of NC_053023.1, read as the reverse complement.
GGCGTTGGTTCAACCCATCGGGGCATCTTAGGAACATATACCACAAACTTTGGAGTAAACAATACAAGCTCTAAGGTAGAGTATGATTATCATAGCAGAGGATACAAATTACCAAAGGCATTATATACCCATGGAAAGGCTCACAAGGTTATTGAATATGAAGGACACCGTCAGATAATTGTCCAACAAGGGGCCTTGTAGTCTACAACGGAGCTGATGCGAGTATCGATACTCAATCAGAGGAAGAAGGAATTTAAGGGCATCGGATTATATAAACAACTGACTAATTCAAAGACCAAATGCAAAGGAACTATCATTTCCAAATCAAGGGATCAGAAGCCGACGGTCTGATTAAGAATGGATAAGTTTAATAGACTTAGGGGTACAATCAACGGCAATTTGATTGGTCGATAACCAGCTCATGTCCAAAATGACATTTGAGCCGGAAATATAATTTAAAAGGATCAACCGATGATTGCGTGCATTCGCACTCATGTTGAATCAATAGGATAAAAATGACGGTGTCAAAGGAGACTAACGAATATTGCCAGACATATGGGAAGCATCCATAATGCAAGCAGACAAGTATTTGCAGAGCAATAAGCTGCTAAGGATTTTCGGAGGATCAAATAGTATTTCGAAGATTTTTGTGAAACACAAACAACTGGGGATGAGCGGATACTCAGTGAGTGCGAGGAATTATTCGTAGGGGTATTCATGTGGTAAAGATCTGCAAGGCAGTACGCACAAAGTATTCTCGGAACAATAGAGAGAATTTCAAGATATCTTATAATAACAAGATCAACGGGGAATGATTGTATGAATGGCAAGTGTACGTGGTTATCCATAGAGGTTTATCGATGGATGGGAATTGCAAAAGCGATGGCATAAAGTCTCGAGAGAACATCATAGAGTATCCTTAGAATCTTCTGGTGCAGTAGGCGATCATCGGTAATAAGGTGCTCTCCGGGTGAGCGATCGCGAGATCCTAATGTTAGACTTAGCAAAATTCATTTACCATGAATAGAAGAGAAATCAGAGTCCCATAGTATAGACGAGGAATAAAAGATCCTAATACCACCCGATGGCGACGTGGGCCCATGGGCCGCACAGCCATGTTACTAAAACGGTTTTCATCGACTAAACTCAACTTCGGCCAAGGAGTGTGGAAGGGGAATTCCTACAGGCAGTCGGCTCTAATACCAACTTGTGACACCCTCGATTTGGCCGTACACTAATCATACGCAAATGTGTACGATCAGGATCAAGGACTCAGGGGAAGATATCACAACACAACTCTAGACACAAATTAAAATAATACAAGCTTTATATTACAAGCCAGGGGCCTCGAGGGCTCGAATACACAAGTCAGCGGAAGCAATAATATCTGAGTACAGACATAAGGTTAAACAAGTTTTCCTTAAGAAGGCTAGCACAAAATTAGCAATGATTGCAGTAACCGGGAAAAGGGAAAAAAAGAAGTAGGAAAGCAACCGTGAGTACTCATCCAAAGTACTCGCAAGCAAGGATCTACACTACATATGCATTGGTATCAATGAAAAGGGTAGTATCTGTGGATTGAACTGCAGAATGCTAGAATAAGAGAGGGATAGCTAGTCCTATAGAAGACTACGCTTATGGAAGCCTCCATCTTGAAGCATATAGAAGAGAGTAGATGGTAAGTTCACCAAGTATCATCGTATAACATAATCCTACCTCGCGATCCTCTCCTCGTCGCCCTGTGAGAGAGCGATCACCGGGTTCTATCTGGCACTTGGAAGGGTGAGTTTTATTAAGTATCCAGTTCCAGTTGTCATAAGGTCAAGGTACAACTCCGGGTCGTCCTTTTACCGAGGGACACGGCTATTCGAATACATAAACTTCCCTGCAGGGGCGCACCACATTTCCCAACACGCTCGATCCCTCTGGCCGGACACACTTTCCTGGGTCATGCCCGGCCTCAGAAGATCAACACGCCGCAGCCCTACCTAGGCACAACAAAGAGGTCAGCACGCCGGTCTAAACCCTATGCGCGCAATGGTCTGGCCCTATCACCCATTGCACACCTGCATGTTGCGTACGCAGTCGGAAGCAGTCCTAGCCCCCTTAATACAAGCGCAGGCTTACGGTCCAATCCGGGGCGCGCCACTCAGTTGCTGACATCAAGAAGGCTTCAGCTGATACCACGACGTCGAGTGCCCATAATTGTTCCCGCATAGTTGGTTAGTGCGTATAGGCCAGTGGCCATACTCAGATGAAATACCAAGATCTCGTTAAGCATATTAATTGATGTAATCGTGGATGCCGACCAGGGCCAGGCCCACCTCTCTCCTAGGTGGTCTCAACCTGCCTTGTCGCTCCACCACAAAGGTGCACTCAGAGGGCCGTCGCGACAAACGTCCTTTCGGTCCCATTCCGTGAATCACTCGCGGGTACTCTACGAGCCGACCAGACTTTAGTCACCACATGTATCACATATTATGCATCTAAGGATATACCCGTGATCACCTCCCGAGTGATCACGGCCCGATAGTATAGTATGGCAGACGGACAAGAATGTAGGGTCACTGATGCAATACTAGCATCCTATACTAAGCATTTGGGATTGTAGATAAAGGTAACAACATTAGTAGCAAAGACAGGCTATGCATCAGGATAGGATAAACGGAAAGCACTAACATGCTACATTACTCTAATGCAAGCAGTAGAGAGAAGAATAGGCGATATCTGGTGATCAAGGGGGGGCTTGCCTGGTTGCTCTGGCAAGGAGGGATCGTCAACAGCGTAGTCGATCGGGGCACCAACAGCGGCGTTAGCCTCGTAGCCTACCGGAGAGAAGAGGGGGAAGAAACAATGAATAAAATGCAAACAGATGCATATCACAGCATGACATGACAAGTTACAGTGCCAGGTGTGCCCTAACACAGTATGAGGTGATACCAACGAAGGGGGGAAACATCCGAGATAGTATCCTCGGTGTTTCGTGTTTTCGAATAGATGAACCGGAGGGGGAAAGTTGTGTGTTCGCTATGCTACGGATGTGTGGCGGACAAACGGGCTACGTATCCTGAATCATCTCGTCGTTCCGAGCAACTTTCATGTACAAAGTATTTTCATCCGAGCTACGGTTTATTTTCTATGACTTTGTAAAGTTTTAATCATTTTCTAGAATTTATTTAATTAATTTAAATCAAGATTATCCAGAATAGTTTGGGATGATGTCAGCATGACGTATGTGTGACGTCAATAGTCAACAATGCGGTCAACTAGAGTCAAACCTGACCTATGGGTCCAGTGGGACCCACTGGTCAGTGATTGTGGCTTTAACAGAGTGTTGATTAACAAAACAGGTTAGTTAGTGGGTGGGACCAACTGTGAGTGAGTGATTAGCATGTAACTTAATTAATTAATTGATTAATTGATTAACATATTATCTATTTAACTAAAATCATTTAATCAGGCAGGGCCCACATGTCAGTGACATGGGGCTGGTGAAGGAAATATGCCCTAGAGGCAATAATAAAGTTATTATTTATTTCCTTATATCATGAAAAATGTTTATTATTCATGCTAGAATTGTATTAACCGGAAACATAATACATGTGTGAATACATAGACAAACAGAGTGTCACTAGTATGCCTCTACTTGACTAGCTCGTTAGTCAAAGATGGTTATGTTTCCTAACCATGAACAATGAGTTGTTATTTGATTAACGGGATCACATTATTAAGTGAATGATCTGATTGACATGACCCATTCCATTAGCTTAGCACCCGATCGTTTAGTATGTTGCTATTGCTTTCTTCATGACTTATACATGTTCCTATGACTATGAGATTATGCAACTCCCGTTTGCCGGAGGAACACTTTGTGTGCTACCAAACGTCACAACATAACTGGATGATTATAAAGGAGCTCTACAGGTGTCTCCAAAGATACATGTTGGGTTGGCGTATTTCGAGATTAGGATTTGTCACTCCGATTGTTGGAGAGGTATCTCTGGGCCCTCTCGGTAATGCACATCACTTAAGCCTTGCAAGCATTGCAACTAATGAGTTAGTTGCGGAATGATGTATTACGAGCGAGTAAAGAGACTTGCCGGTAACGAGATTGAACTAGGTATTGAGATACCGACGATCGAATCTCGGGCAAGTAACATACCGATGACAAAGGGAACAACGTATGTTGTTATGCGGTCTGACCGATAAAGATCTTCGTAGAATATGTAGGAGCCAATATGCGCGCGTCAGGATCCCAGCTATGTTCTATTAAGCGCAGCTGACGCCAGTGATGTCTGTACTTGCTTTCTCCTAACCCGAGAGATACGCGTCCCTACGCGTTATCGGCGGTTACGCACTGAACTTATGACTTATAGTATGAGATTTTATGCATGTCATTGGAAGTATGTGCGGTGAGTCCCGTTGGTCGCACGCGTCGGCGATACATATGCAGATGGAGACATGAGTGGTCCGCATCTGATCATAACTGGAAGTGAGAAGGAGAAGAGTCTCGAAGATGGTCGAGACGAAAGATTAATGATATATTGGAAACCTTATGATTAGTGGATACGGTAAGTGCGTTTCGGTCGAAAGTCAGGATATTTTCGGGAGCTCTCCGTACCGAGTACGAATTACCAGGAGAAATACCCTGGTCTATAAACTGGGCGCCAATGATGCTTAGTGGAAGAGAAAGGCACCTACATGGAGATTCCAACCTCGCGACTCCCTATCCCCTCGTCTATAGGACTAGGAGAGGTGCGGCCCACCTCTCTCTTCTCTTTTCCCCTCGTAGAATCCATTCCAAACGAGGAGTGGGGGGGGAATCCTACTCCCAGAAGGAGTAGGACTCTCCTGGCGCGCCACACCTTGGCCGGCCAGCCTCCCCCTCTAGTCCTTTATATACAGAGGCAGGGCACCCCAAAGGACACACAAGTTGATCCACGTGATCTATTCCTTAGCCGTGTGCGGTGCCCCCAGCCACCATATTCCTCGATAATACTGTAGCGGAGTTTAGGCGAAGCCCTGCTGCTGTAGTGCATCAAGATCGTCACCATGCCGTCGTGCTGACGGAACTCTTCCCCGACACTTTGCTGGATCGGAGTCCGGGGATCGTCATCGAGCTGAACGTGTGCTCGAACTCGGAGGTGCCGTAGTTTCGGTGTTTGATCGGTTGGATCGTGAAGACGTTCGACCACTTCCTCTACGTTGTGTCAACGCTTCCGCAGTCGGTCTGCGTGGGTACGTAGACAACACTCTCCCCTCTCGTTGCTATGCATCACATGATCTTGCGTGTGCGTAGGAAAATTTTGAAATTACTACGAAACCCAACAGTGGTATCAGAGCCTAGGTTATTTATGTTGATGTTATATGCACGAGTAGAACACAAGTGAGTTGTGGGCGATATAAGTCATACTGCCTACCAGCATGTCATACTTTGGTTCGGCGGCGTTGTTGGACGAGACGACCCGGACCAACATTACGCGTACGCTTACGCGAGACCGGTTCCCCCGACGTGCTTTGCACACAGGTGGCTTGCGGGCAACTGTCTCTCCAACTTTAGTTGAACCAAGTATGGCTACGCCCGGTCCTTGCGAAGGTTAAAACGGAGTCTATTTGACAAACTATCGTTGTGGTTTTGATGCGTAGGTGAGATTGGTTCTTGCTTAAGCCCGTAGCAGCCACGTAAAACTTGCAACAACAAAGTAGAGGACGTCTAACTTGTTTTTGCAGGGCATGTTGTGATGTGATATGGTCAAGACATGATGCTGAATTTTATTGTATGAGATGATCATGTTTTGTAACCGAGTTATCGGCAACTGGCAGGAGCCTTATGGTTGTCGTTTTATTGTATGCAATGCAATCGTGATGTAATGCTTTACTTTATTACTAAGCGGTAGTGATAGTCGTGGAAGCATAAGATTGGCGAGACGACAACGATGCTACGATGGAGATCAAGGTGTCGCGCCGGTGACGATGGTGATCACGACGGTGCTTTGAAGATGGAGATCACAAGCAAAAGATGATGATGGCCATATCATATCACTTATATTGATTGCATGTGATGTTTATCTTTTATGCATCTTATCTTGCTTTGATTGACGGTAGCATTATAAGATGATCTCTCACTAAATTATCAAGAAGTGTTCTCCCTGAGTATGCACCGTTGCCAAAGTTCGTCGTGCCCAGACACCACGTGATGATCGGGTGTGATAAGCTCTACGTCCATCTACAACGGGTGCAAGCCAGTTTTTGCACACGCAGAATACTCAGGTTAAACTTGACGAGCCTAGCATATGCAGATATGGCCTCGGAACACGGAGACCGAAAGGTCGAGCGTGAATCATATAGTAGATATGATCAACATAACGATGTTCACCATTGAAAACTACTCCATCTCACGTGATGATCGGTTATGGTTTAGTTGATTTGGATCACGTGATCACTTAGAAGATTAGAGGGATGTCTATCTAAGTGGGAGTTCTTAAGTAATATGATTAATTGAACTTAAATTTATCATGAACTTAGTCCTGGTAGTATTTTGCAAATTATGTTGTAGATCAATAGCTTGCGTTGTTGCTTTCATATGTTTATTTTGATATGTTCCTAGAGAAAAATTGTGTTGAAAGATGTTAGTAGCAATGATGCGGATTGGATCCGTGATCTGAGGTTTATCCTCATTGCTGCACAGAAGAATTATGTCCTTGATGCACCGCTAGGTGACAGACCTATTGCAGGAGCAGATGCAGACATTATGAACGTTTGGCTAGCTCAATATGATGACTACTTGATAGTTTAGTGCACCATGCTTAACGGCTTAGAATCGGGACTTCAAAGACGTTTTGAACGTCATGGACCATATGAGATGTTCCAGGAATTGAAGTTAATATTTCAAGCAAATACCCGAGTTGAGAGATATGAAGTCTCCAACAAGTTCTATAGCTAAAAGATGGAGGAGAATCGCTCAACTAGTGAGCATGTGCTCAGATTGTCTGGGTACTACAATCGCTTGAATCAAGTGGGAGTTAATCTTCCAGATAAAATAGTGATTGACAGAATTCTCTAGTCACCATCACCAAGTTAGTAGAACTTCGTGATGAACTATAATATGCAAGGGATGACTAAAGTGATTCCCAAGCTCTTCGTGATGTTGAAATCGACGAAGGTAGAAATCAAGAAAGAGCATCAAGTGTTGATGGTAGACAAGACCACTAGTTTCAATAAAAGGGCAAAGGGAAGAAGGGGAACTTCAAGAAGAACGGCAAGCAAGTTGTTGCTCAAGTGAAGAAGCCCAAGTATGGTCCTAAGCCTGAGACTAAGTGTTTCTACTGCAAAGGGACTGGTCACTGGAAGCGGAACTACCCCAAGTGATTGGCAGATAAGAAGGATGGCAAAGTGAACATAAGTATATTTGATATACATGTTATTGATGTGTACTTTACTAGTGTTTATAGCAACCCCTCAGTATTTGATACTAGTTCAGTTGCTAAGACTAGTAACTCGAAACGGGAGTTGCAGAATAAACAGAGACTAGTTAAGGGAGAAGTGACGATGTGTGTTGGAAGTGGTTCCAAGATTGATATGATCATCATCGCACACTCCCCTATACTTTCGGGATTAGTGTTGAACCTAAATAAGTGTTATTTGGTTTTTGCATTGAGCATGAATATGATTTGATCATGTTTATTGCAATTCGGTTATTCATTAAAGTAAGAGAATAATTGTTGTTCTGTTTACATGAATAAAACCTTCGATGGTCATACACCCAATGAAACAAGTTCATTGGATCTCGATCGTAGTGATACACATATTCATAATATTGAAACCAAAAGATGCGAAGTTAATAATGATAGTGCAACTTATTTGTAGCACTGCCGTTTAGGTCATATTGGTGTAAAGCGCATGAAGAAACTCCATGCTGATGGAATTTTGGAATCACTTGATTATGAATCACTTGATGCTTGCGAACCATGCCTCATGGGCAAGATGACTAAGACTCCGTTCTCCGGAGCGAGCAACTGACTTATTGGAAATAATACATACTGATGTATGCGGTCCGATGAGTGTTAAGGCTCACGGCAAGTATCGTTATTTTCTGAACTTCACAGATGATTTGAGCAGATATGGGTATATCTACTTGATGAAACAGAAGTCTGAAACATTTGAAAAGTTCAAAGAATTTCATAGTGAAGTGGAAAATCATCGTGATAAGAAAATAAAGTTTCTACGATCTGATCGCGGAGACAAATATTTGAGTTACGAGTTTGGTCTTCAATTAAAACAATGTGGAATAGTTTCGCAAACTCATGCCACATGGAACACCACAGCATAATGGTGTGTCCGAACGTCATAACCGTACTTTATTGGATATAGTGCAATCTATGATGTCTCTTAACGATCTACCACTATCGTTTTGGGGTTATGCATTAGAGACAGCTGCATTCACGTTAAATAGGGCACCATCTAAATCCGTTGAGACGACACCATGTGAACTATGGTTTGGCAAGAAACCTAAGCTGTCGTTTCTTAAAGTTTGGGGTTGCGATGCTTATATGAAAAAGTTTCATCGTGATAAGCTCAAACTCAAATCGGAGAAGTGCGTCTTCATAGGATATCCAAAGGAAACTATTGGATACACCTTCTATCACAGATCCGAAGGCAAGACTTTTGTTGCTAAATTCGGAAACTTTCTGGAGAAGGAGTTTCTCTCGAAAGAAGTGAGTAGGAGGAAAGTAGAACTTGACGAGGTAACTGTACCTGCTCCCTTATTGGAAAGTAGTACATCACAGAAAACTGTTTCTGTGACACCTACACCAGTTAGTGAGGAAGCTAATGATGATGATCATGAAACTTCAGAACAAGATACTACTGAACCTCGTAGATCAACCAGAGTAAGATCCGCGCCAGAGTGGTACGGTAATCCTGTTCTGGAAGTCATGCTACTAGATCATGATGAACCTACGAACTATGAAGAAGCGATGGTGAGCCCAGATTCCGCAAAGTGGCTTGAAGCCATGAAATCTGAGATATGATCCATGTATGAGAACAAAGTATGGACTTTGGTTGACTTGCCCAATGATCGGCAAGCCATAGAAAATAAATGGATCTTCAAGAGGAAGACGGACGCTGATAGTAGTGTTACTATCTACAAAGCTAGAATTGTCGCAAAAGGTTTTCGACAAGTTCAAGGTGTTGACTACGATGAGATTTTCTCACTCGTATCTATGCTTAAGTCTGTCCGAATCATGTTAGCAATTGCCGCATTTTATGAAATCTGGCAAATGGATAAACAAAACTGCATTCCTTAATGGATTTACTAAAGAAGAGTTGTAGACGATGCAACTAGAAGGTTTTGTCGATCCTAAAGGTGTTAACTAAATATGCAAGCTCCAGCGATCCATCTATGGACTGGTGCAAGAATCTCGGAGTTGGAATATACGCTTTGATGAGTTGATCAAAGCATATAGTTTTATACAGACTTGCGGTGAAGCCTGTATTTACAAGAAAGTGAGTGGGAGCACTACAACATTTCTGATAAGTATATGTGAATGACATATTGTTGATCGGAAATAATGTAGAATTATTCTGCAAAGCATAAAGGAGTGTTTGAAAGGAGTTTTTCAAAGAAAGACCTCGGTGAAGCTGCTTACATATTGAGTATCAAGATCTATAGAGATAGATCAAGACACTTGATAAGTTTTTTCAATGAGTACATACCTTGACAAGATTTTGAAGTAGTTCAAAATGGAACAGTCAAAGAAAAGGTTTCTTGCCTGTGTTACAAGGTGTGAAGTTGAGTAAGACTCAAAGCCCGACCACGGCAGAAGATAGAAAGAGAATGAAAGTCATTCCCTATGCCTCAGTCATAGGTTCTATAAAGTATGCCATGCTGTATACCAGATCTATTGTATGCCCTACCACTGAGTTTGGCAAGGGAGTACGATAGTGATCTAGGAGTAGATCACTGGACAGCGGTCAAAATTATCCTTAGTGGAATAAGGATATGCTTCTCGATTATGGAAGTCAAAAAAAAGGTTCGTCGTAAAGGGTTACGCCGATGCAAGTTTTGACACTAATCTAGATGACTCTAAGTCTCGGTCTAGATACATATTGAAAGTGGGAGCAATTAGCTAGAGTAGCTCCATGCAGAGCATTGTTGGCATAGAAATTTGCAAAATACATGCGGATCTGAATGTGGCAGACCCGTTGACTAAGATTCTCTCACAAGCAAAACATGATCACACCTTAGTACTCCTTGGGTGTTAATCACATAGCGATGTGAACTAGATTACTGAATCTAGTAAACCCTTTGGGTGTTGGTCACATGGCGATGTGAACTATGGGTGTTAATCACATGATGATGTGAACTATTGATGTTAATCACATGATGATGTGATCTAGATTATTGACTCTAGTGCAAGTGGGAGACTGAAGGAAATATGCCCTAGAGGCAATAATAAAGTTATTATTTATTTCCTTATATCATGATAAATGTTTATTATTCATGCTAGAATTGTATTAACCGGAAACATAATACATGTGTGAATACATAGACAAACAGAGTGTCACTAGTATGCCTCTACTTGACTAGCTCGTTAGTCAAAGATGGTTATGTTTCCTAACCATGAACAATGAGTTGTTATTTGATTAACGGGATCACATTATTAAGTGAATGATCTGATTGACATGACCCATTCCATTAGCTTAGCACCCGATCGTTTAGTATGTTGCTATTGCTTTCTTCATGACTTATACATGTTCCTATGACTATGAGATTATGCAACTCCCGTTTGCCGGAGGAACACTTTGTGTGCTACCAAACGTCACAACATAACTGGATGATTATAAAGGAGCTCTACAGGTGTCTCCAAAGATACATGTTGGGTTGGCGTATTTCGAGATTAGGATTTGTCACTCCGATTGTTGGAGAGGTATCTCTGGGCCCTCTCGGTAATGCACATCACTTAAGCCTTGCAAGCATTGCAACTAATGAGTTAGTTGCGGGATGATGTATTACAGAGCGAGTAAAGAGACTTGCCGGTAACTAAATTGAACTAGGTATTGGATACCGACGATCGAATCTCGGGCAAGTAACATACCGATGACAAAGGGAACAACGTATGTTGTTATGCGGTCTAACCGATAAAGATCTTCGTAGAATATGTAGGAGCCAATATGGGCATCCAGGTCCCGCTATTGGTTATTAACCGGAGACGTGCCTCGGTCATGTCTACATTGTTCTCGAACCCGTAGGGTCCGCACGCTTAAGGTTACGATGACAGTTATATTATGAGTTTATGCATTTTGATGTGCCGAAGATTGTTCGGAGTCCCGGATGTGATCACGGACATGACGAGGAGTCTCGAAATGGTCGAGACGTAAAGATTGATATATTGGAAGCCTATGTTTGGATATCGGAAGTGTTCCGGGTGAAATCAGGATTTTACCGGAGTACCGGGAAGGTTACCGGAACCCCCCGGGAGCTAAATGGGCCATGATGGGCCTTAGTGGAAAAGAGAAGAGGCAGCCCTACATGGGCTGCGCGCCTCCCCCTTCCCCTAGTCCTATTAGGACTAGGAGAGGTGGCCGGCCCCCTCTCTCTCTTTTCCCCCTCCGTGAATCCTATTCCAACTAGGATTGGGGGGGAATCCTACTCCCAGAGGGAGTAGGACTCTCCTGGCGCGCCACACCTTGGCCGGCCAGCCTCCCCCCTCTAGTCCTTTATATACAGAGGCAGGGCACCCCGAAGGACACACAAGTTGATCCACGTGATCTATTCCTTAGCCGTGTGCGGTGCCCCCAGCCACCATATTCCTCGATAATACTGTAGCGGAGTTTAGGCGAAGCCCTGCTGCTGTAGTGCATCAAGATCGTCACCACGCCGTCGTGCTGACGGAATTCTTCCCCGACACTTTGCTGGATCGGAGTCCGGGGATCGTCATCGAGATGAACGTGTGCTCGAACTCGGAGGTGCCGTAGTTTCGGTGTTTGATCGGTTGGATCGTGAAGACGTACGACTACTTCCTCTACGTTGTGTCAACGCTTCCGCAGTCGGTCTGCGTGGGTACGTAGACAACACTCTCCCCTCTCGTTGCTATGCATCACATGATCTTGCGTGTGCGTAGGAAAATTTTGAAATTACTACGAAACCCAACAGCTGGCCACGTCTGCGGCTGACTGGGTCAATGTGTCAACTGGGCCCACCCGTTAGTGACGCAGGGGGACCCACGCGTCAGGCCAGCTCAGCGACGGCCTGCGACTTGTCGGAATCACGCCGGCAAGCTCGTTCGCGGCGGCGCGTCCTTGGGCATCGTCGGAAAACGCCCACAGGGCATTATTTTGATCGTGGTTGGGCGCGTTAGAATGACAAGACTATGACGCGTCGGTTGGTGGTGGTTTCGCAGGCCGCGGTGGCCAGAGTTGAGCGGGGCTTCGACGTCAGCGGCGACCGGAGTCGGGCGAACTTAGACTCGGGGCTAGGGGCACTAGGAGGGGAGCTGGGGGTCGCATTGAGCTCCGGTGAGGCCCGGAAGCTCGAGGCACTGCTCAGGCGCGAGCTCAGAGTCCAGTGGCCACAACGGCGAGGCAAGCGACGGCGGTGAGGTTTGGCTATGGTGGCTTGGGCATCTAGGGGCGGTTAGGAGGGGAGGAGAGGAGCGCAAAGGCGCGGCGGCTCACAATGGGGGTCGAGGAGCAGCTCGAGGAGGGCGGGGAGTTCACGGTGGCGCGGATCTACGGCGATGTAGAGGCGGAGCTCGGCGAAGGGGATCAGCGAGGGCGGCGTCGATGTGGCGTCCCGGTGCCATCCAGCAAGACCAGGCGTCGTGGTCGGCAACGGCGGTCCCATGGACAGCTTGGAATGGCGGAAGGTGGCCGGTGGCCACGCCAACGACGAGGCGCGACGACTGGTGCGTTTGGGCAAGCGAGATTTGAGAGGGAGCGGGCGAGGGAGAGAGTGAGGGTTCAAGCTAGGGTTTTCATCGGCATCTAGGGGGCCTTGTAGATGTCGAAGAAGCACCGGATGAGCTCTGCGTGGCTCATCCGCGGCATGGACGCGCGCGCGGTGTCCACCGCGCAGGGGATGAACAGGGAGGACGACGACCTCGTTCTGGGCTGGGCCTGCACACTGTGCACTAGAGGCCCAGCAGCACGTAGCTTCTTTCTTCTTTTCCTTTTTTATTTTTGTTTTATTTTAACTATTTTTTATTTTTATTAGCCAAGGCAAATGAATTTAGTTAAACATGAAATTTGGCACATAATTCAAGCACAATATTTTGGAGTGGCACATAAAGTTTGGAGGCAATTGGAGTTAAATAAATAACTAATAATTTTGCAAAGGCCATTTTATTTACTGTTGGAGCACTTATTAATTTCCTAGGGTTTTATCTGTGATTCAAATGATGTTGGTTTCTACATGGTAATTCCTTAGTGAATATTTGCAACCTAATAAACATTTTTAATTCACTATTTTATGAAACTATACTTTGACTTGTTATTTGAATTTGTATTTGAACTAATTTTGAAATGGGTGAGGTTTAGCAAAATTTTAATTACGATGACCTAGCATCATTAACAGGGGTTTATTGTAGCTTAACTATCAGGGTGTCACAGAGCATCTACATGAATATCATCATTATCATTATCATTATCACTAAGTGAATGTTCATTACCAGATTGTGTTTCAGCATCACAAATAAAAACATCATTACTGTTCTCAGAAGGTTTTTCTACCTCAGGTTCACTAGGAGCATGCAAAGTCCTATCATTTTTCTTTTTCTTTTTCTTCTTAGAAGAACTAGGTGCATCATTATTAATTATTTGAGAGTTTTGTTCAATTCTTTTAGGGTGACCTTCAGGATATAGTGGCTCCTAAGTCATTCTACCTCCTCTAGTCATTGATCTAACAGCATGATCATTCATATTACTATTCATTTCATTAAGCAAATCCTTTTATGACTTAGCTACTTGTTCTAACTGAGTCTGGACCATAGAAGCATGTTTTCCTACACCTTTAACATCATTGCAATTCTAAACAACAAGTCACTCAAGCGATCAATTGTATAGGCATTACGTTTCAATTGTTTCTTAACATAAGCATTAAAGTGATCTTGCTTGATAATGTAGTTATCAAATTCATACAAGCATTGACTAGGAGATTTATTGTAAGGAATATCACCTTCATCCAATTTTATATAAAAAAATTACCTCTACTACGTGTGTCGGGGTGTCAAGTCCATGTATTTTTTAAATTGGTGGTAAATTCTTAACATCTTCGGCTCTAATACCTTTTTCTTTCATAGATTTCTTTGCCTCTTGCATATCTTTAGGACTGAGAAATAGAATACCCCTCTTCTTCGGAGTTGGTTTAGGTGGTGGTTTAGGAAGTGTCCAATCATTATCATTCCGCAATTTATTATTCAATAGACCTTCAGCTTGTTCAACAGTTCCCTGAAAACACAACCAGCACAACTATCTAGGTAATCCCTAGAAGCATCGATTTGTTCATTATAAAAGATATCAAGAATTACATTTTTCTTGAGAGGATGATCGTGAAAGCATTAACTAACTGGAGAAGCCTCCCCAAAGCTTAAGGGAGATTCTCTTCTTCAAATTGCACAAAGTTAAATATTTCCTGTAAGGCAACTTGTTTCTTATGAGCAAGAAAATATTTTTCAGATAAGTAATATATCATATCATGTGGACTACACACACAATCAGGAGCAAGAGTATTAAACCATATCTTAGCATCACCCTTTAACGAGAAAGGAAACAACATAAGAATATAGTAGTAGTGTGTTTTTCCTCGTGAGCAAATAAGGTGGCTATATCATCTAGTTTAGTAAGATGTGCTACAACGGTTTTGGTTTCATAACCATGGAAATTATCAAATTAAACCAAAGTAATTAACTTAATAGCAGGTGGTGGTGGTGCAAGCTTACTCAAAACAGGAGACGAATCAAGTGCAGAGCTAGATAACAATTCCTTACCGCCCCTCGTCCTAGAGGGAACGATCGTTGTTCTATCATCATTCAGATTCTTCATAGTGAACAACAGATATAAATTCTAAGTTACTCAACAAATTGTGACAGTACCAACAATAGTAGTGACTTAGCAAAGATCAATATGTGAAAGATTGTAGGCATTGGATCGGTGATGGATAATTATGTTGGATAACATTCATCATGTAACAATTATAACCTAGGGCGACATATAACTAGCTCCAATTCATCAATGTAATGTAGGCATGTATTCCGTATATAGTCATATGTGCTTGCGATAAGAACTTACATGACATCTTTTGTCCTACCCTCCTGTGGCAGCGGGGTCCATAAGAAAACTAAGGGATATTAAGGCCTCAACCAGAACAAAGCATTAACACATAGTGAATGCATGAACTCCTCAAGTTATGGTAATCACCAGAAAGAATCCCTGTTATTGTCACCTTGGGGTATGCGGATCATAACACGTAATAGGTGTGTATAACTTGCAAGATAGAATCAAGAACACAAATGTATTTGTGGTAACATAAAGGGTTCAGATCTGAAATCATGGCACTCGGGCCCTAGTGACAAGCACTAAGCATAGCAAAATTACAGCAACATCAATCTCAGAACATAGTAGATACTAGGGATCAAACCCTAACAAATCTAACTCAATTACATGATAAATCTCATCCAACCCATCACCGTCCAGCAAGCCTGCGAAGGAATTACCCACTTCCGATGGTGAGCATCATGAAATTAGTGATGGAGGAAGGTTGATGATGACGAAGGAGTCGAATCCCTCTCTCTGGAGCCCAAAACGGATTTCAGATCAGCCCTCCCGATGAAGAACAGAAGGTGGCGGTGGCTCCGTATCTTAAAACGCGATAATTCCTTCTTTTTGATTTGTTTTCTTGGCGAATAGGTACTTATGGAGTTGGAGTTAGGGTTGTGGGAGATGCCAGGGGCCCACAAGCCTGCCAAGCGCGCCCCTGGGCTTGTGGCGCCCTGGTGGCCCTCCTCTGGTAATTTCCTTCGCCAATATTTTTTATGTATTCTAAAATAATCTTCGTAAATTTTTAGCTCAATTCGAGAATTTTTATTTCTGCACAAAAACAACACCATGTCAATTCTGCTGAAAACATCGTCAGCCCAAGTTAGTTCCGTTCAAATCATACAAATTAGAGTAGCCGCGTGTTGGACAGGTTCGAGCATATCATATGATTGTTTTTTTGCAAAACGGTTGCATTCTTAAGCCCTATCACACACGGTTATCGTGTATCGTGTGAGATGAACCCCCCATATTGCACACCTTTGTAAGGCGGCGGTTTGAAAATGCGTCGGTTTAAACCGTTTGCTTGACTTAACCGTATTAGTGGTGGCCTCTTATGGCTGAAACTTGTTGTATCGGTTTCTACCTACTTGTTTGTTGGATGATGTTGCTGTTATGGCTTTGTTTATAAAGTTAGACGTGTGTGTTTTTTCTATAAAATTAAACTGCAGAAAACGGACTTAAGGTTGATGTGCTATGATTGTTGAAAAAATAAACTGAACTGGTTTAGCCGTCTAGGTGACATCCACAATTTAGATATTCGTTTCTTCATGTGAACGGCTGAAGGTGAATAGTCAGCAATCCTCCTTTTCAACCAGGTGACGCTACCACGCTGCACGGCACTGCGCTTCCCCAGCTCGCAATATCAACCATTTGCAATTTCATAAGCAGCCATCTTTGACAAGAACCCTCGCAGATTTTTCTCCGGTCTACACAGGCGCCGTGTCAGCTAGGTATTACATACACACCAAGACAAATGTGTAGCAGCCTTTTTCATTCAAAGAGAACAAATCAATGAGTAGTAGACTAGTACTCACGGCAACTACGACCTCGGCTCCTTCTGATACTGCCAGGCATGCCATTATCTCCATGACTTTCAGCCAAGGTGTGCGGTGCGGCTCAGCCCTACGGCCAATCTCCACCCCGCCAAAAACTGTACCGATTGAGCTGCTTTCTCTTGAAGGAAGCGCAGCAGGCCAGCGGCACTAAATCTGGCAAGAAACCATGCCGGCTCTTCTTCTGCTCTTGCTGTTGAGCATGGGCGGAGAGTTGGTCTCGTGCTCGTCCGCCGACGAGGGCCAGTTCGCCTTCCAGGGCTTCGCGGCGGCGAACCTTACGCTGGATGGTCTCGCCGCCGTCATGCCCAACGGCCTGCTCGCACTCACCAACTTCACCCTCCAGACGAAAGGCCATGCCTTCAACCCCACCCCTCTCCGCTTCCTCGACGTCAACGGGGCGACCAACTCCACTGCCGTGGCGCGGTCCTTCTCCACGTCCTTCGTGTTCGCCATCGTCTCCAACTACGATGGCCTGAGCGACCAAGGGCTCGCCTTCGTGGTCGCCCCGACCACGAACCTCTCAACGGCGATCGCCGGGCAGTATCTGGGCCTCCTCAACGCGACGAACGGCGCCGCGAGCGACCACATGTTGGCAGTCGAGCTCGACACCATCATGAACCCAGAGTTCCGTGACATCAACAGCAACCACGTGGGCATCAACGTCAACAGCCTCATTTCGCGGAAGGCCAAGCCGGCCGGCTACTATGGCGATGACGGTGCCACCTTTCGAGACCTGATGTTGAACAGCCGCGAGCCGATGCAGGTGTGGGTGGACTACGATGGCCAGGCCAGGCAACTCAATGTGACATTGGCTCCTGCGCAGGAGCCCAGACCGAGGTATCCTCTCCTCTCTGAAGCCATTGATCTCTCCACTGTCCTCACGGACACAATGTATGTTGGCTTCTCGTCGTCGTCCGGCGTGGTGTCGACGCACCACTATGTGCTTGGATGGAGCTTCAGCTTGGACGGGCCTGCCCCGCCTCTTGATTTCTCTAAGCTTCCAGCACTGCCGCGTGTGGGTTCGAAGCATCGGTCCATGATCTTGGCTCTCGTGCTTCCACTAGCCACCGTATTGATCATCGCCGCGGTCCTAGCTGCCGCCTCCTTCTTTGTGTGGCGCCGGCGTCGATTTGCTGAGGTGCGCGAAGATTGGGAGGATGAGTTCGGCCCACACCGGTTCGCATACAAAGATCTATTTCGTGCCACTGATGGATTCAAGAATGGAAATTTACTCGGTGCCGGAGGGTTTGGCAAAGTATACAAAGGGATACTTTCTGGATCCAATTTGGAAATCGCGGTGAAGAGAGTATCACATGACTCAAGACAAGGTATAAGAGAGTTCATTGCTGAAGTGGTGACCATTGGTCGTCTCCGCCACAGGAATCTAGCACAGTTACTAGGCTATTGCCGGCGCAACGGTGAACTTCTCTTGGTGTATGACTACATGGAAAATGGTAGCCTTGACAAATACTTGTACAATAACAACGGAGCAACTTTGGATTGGCCTCAAAGATATTGGATCATCAAAGGTGTTGCATCAAGTTTATTGTATCTACATGAGGATTGGGAACAAGTCGTCATCCACCGAGATATAAAAGCAAGCAATGTGCTCTTGGATAAGCAGATGAATGGAAGGCTCGGCGATTTTGGCCTAGCAAGGTTGTACGATCATGGCACTGATGCTCAAACAACACATGTGGTTGGCACTATGGGATACCTCGCACCAGAACTTGTGCGCACTGGAAAGGCAACACCTTCAACCGATGTATTTGCATTTGGCGTGTTTCTCCTAGAGGTTGTATGTGGACGCAGGCCCATTGAGAGTGGTCAGCATAACAATAGGGTGATGTTAGTCGACTGGGTGCTTGAGCACCACCACAATGGCTCAATCATTGACACGGTGGATCCATGCCTCATGAGTAAATTCAACACACATGAGGTCACTCTTGTGCTCAAACTAGGTTTGTTGTGCACGCACCCATCGCCCAATGTGAGGCCTCCTGTGCAAAAGGTCATGCAATACCTCGATGGTGTCCAATTAGTTCCTGATTTACCATCGACATACATGAGCTACAGCATGTTGGTTCTCATGGAGAATGAAGGGTTTGATTCATACATCATGTCATGCCCTAAGCCAGGGATGACCATCTGCGGTGTATCTGACGTGTCGTCGGCAACCGTTCTTCTAGATGGGAGATGAATTTTTTGCTTGTAATCAACTATTTTTTGCTTGTAGTCATTGATAGGTGGTCTACTGATTTGGGTGTAATTTTTATTATTTTTAGTGTTCATTGTATTACCATTATTGAAGATGAATAGATCAGAAGTTTTCCCCACAAGAAAAATATTTGTTCATGTATCTCTTCAAAAATGTTCATGTATTTGTCAAAAAGAAAAGGAAATGGTAAGTACAAAACAATATAAAAGTAAGTGAAAATAAATAAAAAACTTATAAAATGTTAAAGAGTCATGAAATGTAGACAAAAAGGATGAAAAATAAAAATAGAAAAGGATACATGATAAATTGGATGTGCACTTTGCGAGCAGGCGCATGGACCGGTCAAGACATGCCACGCAAGCCAAATACATGGGCCCCGAAATCGTCTCCGTTGACCATAAATCATCATTTTATTATTATTTTTTTAATTGTAAATCATCATTTTTTAGAACAATGATCAAAGTGAGATTAGGCTACAAATTTAAGTAACACGAGTGCATTTTAAGCCAATCTAAAATTACTGCCATTGTGCCCCTCTTCATGCCTCCCATTGTCACACTCACACCGTGGCGGCTAAATTTCGTGTTTTGACCCTTTCTTCAAACCTATTCGAGATCTGACTCTTGTTTGAAAAAATTTCGAGATCTGACCCTTTTGCTACCGCCAGGGACCATGGCGGTAGGGTATAACAGCCTAGCGCCAAGGACCCTGGCGGTAGGGTTGCATGCCCTACCGTCAAAACCCGCCTAAGTATTGAACACAGTGTGTGCTCGTGCCTACCGCCAAGCACCTTGGCGGTAGGGTTGTGCAGGCTACCGTCAGCCTGTTTGGCGGTAGAGATGTTTCCTACCGCCAAAGTCCCTGGCGGTAGGCTGTTAGACCCTACCGCCATGGACTCTGGCGGTAGCAAAAGGGTCAAATCTCGAAAAAAAATCAACTTAGGATCAGATCTCGAATAGGTTTCAAAAAAGGGTCAAAACACGAAATTTTGCCCAATGTGGCCAGGTAACTTCTGATTCCAAGCATAATAACCATGTGAAAACTCTAGAGCCAGGTGTCCGTCCAAGCATAAAAATCTACACAAGTTCTTCAACAAGCATAATTTACCTTGGGTTAATTTGATCTGGGAATCTTATTACGCCACCAACCCACCACAAGGGAAAATGGAAGGATCTTTTTGGTGGAAAGCACATTTGAAATTAGTCCCTCTCTTCAAGGAAGTGGCAAGTTCTTCTGTGGGAAAGGGTGATTCTACTCTGTTTTGGACGGACACCTGGCTCCAAGTTCCCCTGGCTTAGAAATATCCAGAACTGCATTCTTTTGCAATAGATGACCAAAGCTCAGTGGCCACCATGAAGCAGTCCTTAGACCTTATGCAGCACTTTCATACTCCTCTCTTGGTTATTGCCTTCCAGCAACTACAGGATATTAATCCAGTTTTGCTCCAGTTGGAAAATTCTAATGATTCCTGGGCATATGAGTGGAAGTCTAATAATTTCTCTGTTAGCAAGATGTACAAACATCTGTTGGGACCTCATGATACTCATCTCCTGTTTAAAGATCTTTGGAAAGCTGCCAGCAGGATCAGACACAAAATCTTCTTTTGGTTGCTGCTTCATGACAGAGTTAGCTCCAGGAGTCTGCTTAAAAGGAAAAATTTCTTGCTTCAGAGTTATGAATGTGCCATCTGTCAAGATCATGTTGAAGAAACATCCCTACACCTCCTCTGGGATTGCCATTTTGCCCTCTCTTGCTGGGATTCTATTGCTCCACGCAGATGCAGAGGTGTTTCTACTTTTGATAATATCATTTCTCTCAAGCAATGCTTCCCAGCCCCGATTGCCATGGACATTGTGATTATGGGATGTTGGAACATTTGGATGCAAAGGAATGGGAAAATCTTCAAGGCTGTTCCCTCAGGAATTCATGCCTGGAAGCAAGGTTTATATCAAGATCTTTCTCTGGTCAAATCGAACAAAAGAAAAGAACATCGCCGCTCTTGAGCAATGGATGAATTCCCTTTTCTCATAAGAACTCATAGATAATGTTAACTATGTTGGAAAAAACTGGAGTTGGCTAGATGGCCTGTACTTTTTTTACCTTTGTCTGTACATATTTATCTTTTTATAAATGAAAATATACCGTAGAACTATTGTAATGATCTTTCTAATGAGTTATATACTTATATGCTGCAATTGATATGTTCTGCAGCCTCCTCAGTCAAGTCCTCCCTTTCTTCAGGTTGGACAATGGTCTTATCTCTTGCAGTTTGTATGTTCTGCAGCCTCCATGGTCATGTCCTCTCTTACTTCAGGCTGGGCAGAGGTTTTAACTACAAGTATGTGCCAATGCACCTGTAAGCCTCTCTAAATTATGTCCAGTTCTAACAAACATTGCAGTTTATCTTGACCATACTAATTAACAAAATTAATTGTGATCTTCATGTCATGCTAATTATTACATTTTTGGTATACCTGAGATTTTGTTGTTGTGATCTCTTCTTAGAAACAAGGGGAAAAGGCCTACATATAAAAGCCACCGATCATGTGTTTCTAGGATTACGGTATTGACCTAAAAATGGAATTATGCAAGGCAATCTTCTGGAGTTTACTATATATTACTAGCTTCCTTCCATGTGCCTTTTATAGCTACAATAAGTGAATAATGACAGATGTGCAAGGTATCTAAAGATCTCCACTTAGTGCAGATGTATGGTGACAGACTTCCTTTACATTGCATACTTTTCAAATACGTAATGGCTGTTGATTCAGAAACTGTATATGTAACTTCTTTATATCTTTCTTTTTTTGTGAATGAGGAAATTTTCCTGAACTCTATCGATCTCTAAAGTTTGCAAGCATCAAGTTCAATGTTAGTGAGGAACATATGAAGCCTTAGCTAAGGAAATATAACCTTTGCTGTCTAAGGTGCGAAAATAATAATCAAGTACAGAGTGTGAGGATGTTTATCTTCCTTTACTAGGAGAATAATGCATATGAACTAGAAATATGCACATGTTTTGCTATTCTGGCACCTAAATTTATTTTTATTAGTGATGCACTTTTCACTATTTTCAGATGCTCCACCCTCTCTGCAGTCATGAAGCCATGCTCTTTACGTCCTTATTCGCATCACCGCTATTTCCATTATTTGCAGACCTCTTTCCGCCAAAGGTAAACTGTCCTTTTTATGGTCAAAATGTATCTATCTGGATTATTAGCATCCACAAATATTTCCTACATGATTATAAAAAATTAGCTTTACTGTATGCAAAGATATAGGAAGGAAAGAAGTGCTGGACTTCAAAACCAAAACAGTCATAAAGACGAGGAAAGAATGTTAACTAAACAAACACAAAAATACTGCACATCTGACTGTAGTTACAGTTTCACTTAAGTACCATTTCCTTACTGCACATCTGACTTACAAATATGTATTCCGCATCTACTACACAAAATTACATGTTCAACTAAACATTGACACGGTGGTATATGTTGTCCATGTACAAATAAAACTATCATTTCATGAATAGATGTTGGAGCTAAAAAAACGCAAACATTTGTTACGGTTTTACATCTCTACAGAATTCAGTTGTTTGTACTCCAGTTTTCTTTACTTAAAATATCACTAATGCCTTATGTGAAACAAGTAAGTATCTGAAGTATAATTTTATCTTTTTAAATAAATAAGGGCAAATACAGAGACTCGCGTCTTGCCTATAAAAGTGAAAATTATGAAACTACATAAGGTTATTTGGTGATTTGATTTAGTACTTTGTGTTTGGAGATCACAATTTGTCATGAATGTGTAGTCCAATCTTGGATTTTCCTTGGGAAATTTCTAGCCCGTGCAAATGCACGGGTAACGGGTTGATGACTAGTATAGTCGAAATGTGTTGCCAGACCATCATTGTAGATTTGTAGACATCACACTTGTAGACCCCATTAATGCATTTCATTTCCAGTAGGTAGTTTGGTCAAACGCGCGCCACGAGCCACAAGGCTCTCATAATTTTCCACACCGCAAAACGCTGAAAAAAAAGTTCTCTTTACCTCGTCAATCTTACACAAAAGCTGAGAATTCGCTGTATGCAAGTACTTCCTCCGATCCGTATTACTTGTCGTATATTATACGGATAGTAGTAGAAATTTTGGGAACCTATAACCAAAGAGAGTGTGTTTCACTGTTTCCTGCACCACAGCCCACTGGCTCGTCCTGCAAAGTGGTAGGAGAGCTATGTTTGTCCAGCTTCACCACTTGGTCACTCTGCTCCTGCTCCTGGTGGCCGCCGATCGCTGCCACCCCGCCACCGGTGGTGGAAGCAGCAGCGGCGATGACGGTCGGCAGTTCACCTACAACGGCTTCGTGGGTGCGAACCTGACGCTCAATGGCGGGGCCACCGTCATGCCGAACGGCCTCCTCATGCTGACCGATGGCACCCTTCAGACGAAAGGCCAGGCCTTCCACCCGTCCCCGCTGTCGTTCCACACCGAGGCGAACGGCACCGGCGTCGTGCGGTCCTTCTCGACCACTTTCGTCTTCGCCATCTTTGGCCCGTACGCCTACCTGAGCAGCCATGGACTGACCTTCTTCGCCTCAGCGTCCAGGGAGGTGCTCTCCACTGCGCTTCCAGGCCAGTTCTTGGGCCTCCTCAACGGCACCAATGGCAACCGGAGCGCCCGCATCTTCGCCGTGGAGCTCGACACGCTCCTCAACGCCGATTTCCGTGACATTAACAGCAACCATGTCGGTGTCGACATCAATAGTCTGATATCCATCGATTCCGCCGACGCCGGATACTACGATGATAGCACAGGTCGGTTCCAGAACCTAAGCCTGATCAGCCGGAAGGCAATGCAAGTGTGGGTGGACTACGATGGCGTGGCCACGGAGATCACGGTGACCATGGCTCCCCTGGGCGTGGCCAGGCCCAAGAGGCCGCTCCTGCGGACCACCGTCGACCTCTCGGGTGTGGTGCAGAGCACGGCGTATGTTGGATTCTCGTCGGCGACGGGCGTCATGTCCACACGCCACTTCGTCCTCGGCTGGAGCTTCGCGCTGGACGTGCCAGCCCCGGCGCTGGACATCTCGGCGCTGCCGGCCTTGCCACGCGCCTGGACCAAGCCACGCTCGAGGATCCTGCAGATTGTGCTGCCTATAGCGTCGGTGACGCTGGTTTTTGCTGTAGGCATCGGAGTGTGCATCTTGGTACGACGGCGTCTCAAGTATTCCGAACTGCGTGAGGACTGGGAGGACGCGTTCGGCCCCCAACGATTCTCTTACAAAGAATTGTTTCATGCGACCAAGGGGTTCAGCATTAAGAACCTGCTCGGAGTAGGAGGCTTCGGAAGTGTGTACAGGGGTAGACTCCGCAAGCCTGACAAGGAGATCGCCGTAAAGAGGGTCTCCCATGAGTCAAGGCAGGGGATGAAGGAGTTCGTCGCCGAGGTTGCAAGCATCGGGCGACTACGGCACCGCAACCTCGTGCCGCTGCTTGGTTACTGCCGGCGCAAGGCGGAGCTTCTCCTGGTTTACGATTACATGCCAAACGGAAGCCTTGATAAATACTTGTATGATGGATCTTCAGGTACACTGGATTGGCGTCAAAGGTTTCACATAATCAGAGGTGTGGCTTCTGGGTTACTGTATCTCCATGAGGATTGGGAGCAAGTTGTCATCCACCGAGATGTGAAAGCGAGCAATGTTCTCCTAGACAGCGAGATGAATGGGCGGTTAGGGGATTTCGGCCTTGCAAGGTTGTACGATCATGGAGCGGACGCCCATACAACACATGTGGTTGGCACCATGGGCTACCTAGCCCCCGAGTTAGGACATACTGGTAAGGCAACCCCGTCTACCGATGTGTTCGCTTTCGGTGCATTCCTTCTGGAAATCATCTGTGCACGGAGGCCAATTCAGCAAAACGAGCGAAACAGCCGCATCGTGCTCGTAGATTGGGTAATCGAGCAATGGCGCAATGGTCTGATTGTTGATGTGGCAGATACAAGAATTCTGGATGGGTTTAATCCGGACAAGGTCTCACTGGTGCTGAAACTAGCACTGCTCTGCTCACACCCGTTGCCCACTGCGAGGCCAACCATGCGGCAAGTCATGCAGTACCTTGACGGTGACAAGCTCCTCCCGGACCTGTCACCGTCGTACCTAAGCTTCAGCATGCTGGAGCGGATGTACAATGGGGAGTTCAACCAGAACGTGATGCCATACAGTTCTCGACGAGCGTAGGTGCCATTTCTGATCTCTCGGGAGGAAGGTGATGAGGTTCTTGCACTGAGTAAAAAAAAGTGGAATTGTGTAATTGACTATGGAAGTTCCGATGTATCTATGTTGTACTCATTTTACTAGAAATGTCTGCTCTTGTGATTTATCTTTCTTATGACTGAATTTCAGGATTATATAAACACACCAATGCTGATCTAAAGTGGTGTTGTTTTGTTTAGGAAACTTGCTTTTGTTGATGGTTTGGATTTTGCGGTGATCTTGTGCAAGTGTCACGCTGGTTTGAGCTGTCTGCGTGCAGTTGGTTCAGAAAAAGCTTTGCCTGATTGTTGCAGGCTCTAGTTTTCTTCCTCCTATCCGTTAGGTATCCTTTTGAGTTTCTGCTGCTCTTGGTTTGTAAACTGTGGCAGTTTCTTTAATGGAAATCCATGGCCTTTTCGTCCCATAAAAAATTATAATCCCTGGACTTTTGAACCAAGAAAATAGTCAGTTTCAGTCCCCTAAATTTGTCACCGGGCCCGAGCTAAACCCTCCAGTATAAAACAAGATATCTGGGTCATAGGACGTTGATGGTTTTGCTGAAATAGGGCTTTGACCAAGCTCACGGTGGACGAATTGGTGCAGAACTAGAATACCCAGAAAGTAAATCTTAGATAATGAGTGAAGATCAGAGAAAATCGGAACCAGGAATCAGACACATGAGACAACTACTAGTCGTCGTAAAATGGCTTCAAGGAGCAGAAATGTGTACTCCGTATGACTGTTAGAAGTCACAGCTGCGAATCTTCTTCTCAAATCATAGTGAAAAGAGCCCGGGAAGTCCATATTTTTCCATAGAAAAGTAAAAGAGGTCTCACTCAGCCATACTTTTTTTCTACGGAGTAGTTTTGTACCATGTGCAGTGACAAACGCTATCACCCCGCGTGACACGCTCTTGCGTCTTGCCCAGCTCACACCTACGACCGCTTGCAGTTTCAGAGGATACTACTCCGCTAAGGCAATGTCTTTCTCCCCAAACCACTCCGGCCCATCCACGGTGACGAACTCCACCGTCGTGGCGCCGCAGATCATGGTCCTTTGCGGTGAGAGTTCTTGTCTTCTATCATTGGAGTGGCAACTCTCACGCTACCACTTGGAGTTTTCAGAAGATTTAGAGACCTTTTACAGTACATCAAATTAATATAAGCCAACCATTTTATCCATCCAACGGACCAGATTAACACATACTACTTCTCAAACTGTATAGTACTTTCTGCTAAAACCGTGTAGTATTTTCTGTTAAAGGGGCAAAATC
The DNA here is from genome assembly GCF_003073215.2 of Triticum urartu. Taxonomy (NCBI): domain Eukaryota; kingdom Viridiplantae; phylum Streptophyta; class Magnoliopsida; order Poales; family Poaceae; genus Triticum; species Triticum urartu. The sequence goes on along the minus strand of NC_053023.1, from coordinate 161,900,949 downwards.
GGAACAGTGACATACCAATTTGGCAGTTAGGGGCAAAAACAGATCCAGTGTATGTGCATTCAACGCAGATGCTAGCTCCACTTCAACTTTCTAGTCTCTGCATCGACGCAGATGCTTCACTCCTAGACACAATCGTCACCATGTACTAACGCCTCGGACGTTGACATTATCCTTCATGCTGCTGCGATGGCAGTATTCTCAGCACGTTCGAGCTGCCGTGCTGGCGACGTCCACCTCCAGACCTCGGCTGCACCGGCTCGCCGGAGCCCATCCCGGTGTGCCCAACTTGTAATCCATGGTGCCAAGGCCAAGGCACAGCCTCGTGGTAAACGAGTCAAGAAGTAGATGCGAATGAAAAGCCGAGTTGTTGGACACACCGCACTGTAATACGTATCTCGGTGGCCTCCATGAGCTTTGGTAGCCACTCCGCCGACAAATCGACCGGCACGGACATGATTCTCCGGCACCATGAAGAAAGGCCCTCTTCGTTGCGTCCCGATGGCTGCAGGCATGCAGCACTGCACGGCCCACCTTGAGGCGGAGATGGTGGCGTGCGAGGAGGGGCTGCGGCCACCCTGCATTGCTCAACTCGTCCTTTGGTCTGACTGCTCCAATGCGGCGACGCTGATGTCCAGTACGGGCGCTTATCAGGCCATGAACCCAGTTACCCATCGCTTGCCCGTGAAAAATTAGGGTCAAAAGTACCCTTACTTAACCGGCCTGAAACGTTTAAATACCGCCTAAATTAATGGTTGGATTAGACCCAATACTACCCACTTCTGGCAGTAGTATGATGCACCGTAAAAAAGCTCAAGGTTTACTCATACTTAATACTAGAAGGTGAGAGTTGTCAGTGGTAGGGTGAGAATTGTCTCCGGTCCATTCTATCCATAAAAGTAGCAGACTTGTGTTCCACTTGTATTACCTTCTGTTAGATGGAAACCAGACTGCTGGTAGTAGTAGTACTCGCTGCAACTAGGACGCCGACTTCCAACGTCCTTCTCACTGACTTCCAGCCCAGTGTGCGGCGCGCCTCAGTCCTCCTCTACGACTACCAGACACGTCCTTCTCTCTCTGACTTATCCTAGCCTAGTGTGCGGTGCGCCTCAATCCTGCGATCTCACCCACAACAAAATTCTCCACGCCGTCAGAAAATGTACCGATCGTGGTTAAAAACTTTACCAATTGAGTACGTAGACCTCAGTTTGCTCAAAAGAAAACCAGAGGCGAGAAACCATGCCAACTCTTCCTCTGATCTTGTTGTTGAGCCTGAACGGACTGTTGTTGGCCTCGTCGGCCGACGCCGGCCAGTTCGCCTACCAGGGCTTCGCGGCGGCGAACCTTACCCTGGACGGTCTCGCCGTCGTCATTCCCAACGGCCTCCTCGCCCTCACCAACTTCACTTCCCAGGAAAAAGGCCACGCCTTCCACCCAGCCCCGCTCCGCTTCCTCAACACGACGGCGAGCTCCACGGCCGTGGCGCGCTCCTTCTCCGCGTCCTTCGTGTTCGCCATCGTGTCCGTCGTCGATGGCCTGAGCGATCAGGGCCTCGCCTTCGTGGTCGCGCCGACCTCGGACCTCTCATCGGCCAACGGCGGACAGTACCTAGGCCTCCTCAACGCGACCAACGGCACCGCGAGCGGCCACATCTTGGCCGTCGAGCTCGACACCATCCGGAACCCCGGGCTGAGCGACATCAACAGCAACCACGTCGGCATCAACGTCAACAGCCTCATCTCGCAGCAGGCCAAGCCCGCCGGCTACTACCCCGCGACATGGCCTTCCGAGCCCTGATGCTGAATAGCCGCAGGCCAATGCAGGTGTGGGTGGACTACGACGGCGAGGGCCGGCGGCTCAATGTGACATTAGCTCCCGTACAAGCTCCCAAGCCCAAGAATCCCTTGCTCTCTGAAGCCATTGACCTCTCCACTATCATGGCGGACACGATGTATGCTGGCTTCTCATCATCGTCGGGCGTGGTGTCCACGCACCACTACGTCCTTGGATGGAGCTTCAGCTTCGACGGACCTGCTCCGCCGCTCGACTTCTCTAAGCTGCCCAGCCTGCCGCATGTGGGTCCCAGACCTCGGTCCAAGATCTTGTACATCACTCTACCATTAGCCATCATGTTGCTCATCGCCGCGGTGTTGGCCGTCACGTTCATCGTGTGGCGCCGGCGGCATCGGTTTGCAGAGGTGCGCGAAGATTGGGAGGAAGATTTCGGCCCACACCGATTCGCATACAAGGACTTGTTCCATGCCACCGATGGGTTCAAGAACAGAAATGTACTCGGCGTTGGAGGGTTTGGGAAAGTATACAAAGGGGTACTTCCTGTATCTAATTTGGAGATCGCCGTCAAGAGTGTCACATGACTCAAGGCAAGGAATACGGGAGTTCATTGCCGAAGCGGTGAGCGTTGGTCGTCTCCGGCATCGAAATCTCACGCAGCTGTTAGGCTATTGCCGGCGCAACGGTGAACTTCTTTTGGTGTATGACTACATGGCAAATGGCAGCCTTGACAAGTATTTGCACAATAAGAATGGGCCAGCTCTATGTTGGCCTCAAAGGTACTTGATTGTCAAAGGTATCGCATCAAGTTTATTGTATTTACACGAGGATTGGGAGCAAGTCGTCATCCACCGAGATATAAAAGCAAGCAATGTGCTACTGGATAGGGAGATGAACGGGCGGCTCGGTGACTTTGGTCTGGCAAGGCTATACGACCATGGTACAAATGCTCAAACAACACATGTCGTTGGTACCATGGGATACCTAGCGCCAGAACTTATGCGCACGGGGAAGGCAACACCCTCAACCGATGTATTTGCATTTGGTGTGTTTCTCCTAGAGGTCGTCTGTGGACGCAGGCCAATCGGGAGTGACGAGCATAACAACCCGATGGTGTTGGTCGACTGGGTGCTTGAGCACCACCGCAATGGCTCAATCATCGATACGGTGGATTCTCGGCTCGAGGGGAAATTCAACATGGAAGAGGTCAGTATCATACTCAAACTAGGTTTGTTGTGCGCGCACCCATCGCCCAACACAAGGCCTAGCATGCGAAAGGTCATGCAATATCTAGACGGTGATCAAGCCGTCCCTCATTTGACTCCAACCTACATGAGCTACAACGAGATGGCCTTGATGCAGAGCGAAGGGTTCGATTCATACATCACGCCGTGCCTTCCATCGGCGGCGGGCATTTGCAGCCGATCTGGTGAGTCCTTGGTGACAGTTCTATTCGATGGGAGATGAAGCGTTGCTCACAATTACAGCTATTTATATTTCCTCTCGCTCTCTTTTCGAGGGATTTAATTATCTTGTGCTCTCATATCTCTCTTTTTCTTTGCACCGCTTGTCGTCTGAAAGGTACCTCAGTCGGAGGAGCTCTTTTTTGTAATCCATGAATCCAAGTTATTATAGTGAAATGTTTTTTTTGAAAGATCCAGCAATTGCTGGCGTTTTCATTGATCATAGCAGAAAGCAGTGGAAAAACAACAATGGTGGTGAGGATCCTAGGATCAAAGTTTCAGGGAATGCCACAGACGGCCAAAACCCTAGGAGCAAGGGGGGTTTATCTCTCAAGGGGGGTCCCCGAAGGGGCTCTCTAAGCATGCAGCTCATGTGGTTCTCCATAGCTCGATGTTGTCTATTATGCGCTTGATGATTCTTGCCGCGCACGGCAGGTGCTGCCTGAAGGTGCAGTTGTTTCTCTCCTGCCATATCTCCCAGCAAGCAAGCCAGCACAGCATCCGTATGCCCTTTCGCCATTGGTGTTGGGTCTGCTCCAGGATGCCTAGTATGATCGCGGTGGAGCTGCCCTTGAAGGAAATATGCCCTAGAGGCAATAATAAAGTTATTATTTATTTCCTTATATCATGATAAATGTTTATTCTTCATGCTAGAATTGTATTAACCGGAAACATGATACATGTGTGAATACATAGACAAACAGAGTGTCACTAGTATGCCTCTACTTGACTAGCTCGTTGATCAAAGATGGTTATGTTTCCTAGCCATAGACATGAGTTGTCATTTGATTAACGGGATCACATCATTAGGAGAATGATGTAATTGACTTGACCCATTCCATTAGCTTAGCACTTGATCGTTTAGTTTGTTGCTATTGCTTTCTTCATAACTTATACATGTTCCCATGACTATGAGATTATGCAACTCCCGTTTACCGGAGGAACACTTTGTGTGCTACCAAACGTCACAACGTAATTGGGTGATTATAAAGGTGCTCTACAGGTGTCTCCAAAGGTACTTGTTGGGTTGGCGTATTTCGAGATTAGGATTTGTCACTCCGATTGTCGGAGAGGTATCTCTGGGCCCTCTCGGTAATGCACATCACTTAAGCCTTGCAAGCATTGCAACTAATAAGTTAGTTGTGGGATGATGTATTACGGAACGAGTAAAGAGACTTGCCGGTAACGAGATTGAACTAGGTATTGAGATACCGACGATCGAATCTCGGGCAAGTAACATACCGATGACAAAGGGAACAACGTATGTTGTTATGTGGTCTGACCGATAAAGATCTTCGTAGAATATGTGGGAGCCAATATGAGCATCCAGGTTCCGCTATTGGTTATTGATCGGAGACATGTCTCGGTCATGTCTACATAGTTCTCGAACCCGTAGGGTCCGCACGCTTAAAGTTTCGGTGACGATTGTATTATGAGTTTATGTGATTTGATGTACCGAAGGTAGTTCGGAGTCCCAGATGAGATCGGGGACATGACGAGGAGTCTTGAAATGGTCAAGACATAAAGATCGATATATTGGACGACTATATTCGGACATCAGAAAGGTTTCGAGTGATTCGGGTATTTTCGGGAGTACCGGGGAGTTACGGGAATACGAGGAAGAAGTAATGGGCTTCATGGGCCAAGTGGTGGAAGAGAGGAGGCAGGGCGCGTGGCCCCCCTAGCCCAAACCGAATTGGACTAGGGGGCCGGCCCCCTTTCCTCTTCTTCCTCCTTCTCCTTCCTTCTCCTTCTCCTCCTTCCTTTCCTCCTCCTAGTAGGAGTAGGAAAGGGGAGTCCTACTCCTACTAGGAGGAGGACTCCTCCTCCTGGCGCGCCCATAGAGGGCCGGCCGGCCTCCCCCCTTGCTCCTTTATATACAGGGGTCGGGGGCACCTCTAGACTCACAAGTTGATCAGTTGATCTCTCCCAGCCGTGTGCGATGCCCCCCTCCACCATATTCCACCTTGGTCATATCGTAGCGGTGCTTAGGCGAAGCCCTGCGTCGGTAGCAACATCATCACCGTCACCACACCGTCGTGCTGACGGAACTCTCCCGTGAAGCTCTGCTGGATCGGAGTTCACGGGACGTCGTCGAGCTGAACGTGTGCTGAACTCGGAGGTGTCGTGCGTTCGGTACTTGGATCGGTCGGATCGTGAAGACGTACGACTACATCAACCGCGTTGTGCTAACGCTTCCGCTTTCGGTCTACGAGGGTATGTGGACAACACTCTCCCCTCTTGTTGCTATGCATCACCATGATCTTGCGTGTGCATAGGAAAAATTTTGAAATTACTACGTTCCCCAATAGCCCTGGTGCCAGCTCTCGGCCGGGGTGAGAGCCGAGAAGCCGTGCCACAGCCCCAGCTCGGCCCAAATCCGTCCGGCTTCCTGGCATCCCGAGAAGAGGTGGCGCGAGGACTCGAGGTTTCTGACGCAGAGCTGGCAGAAGTAAGCGTTGGTCCAGCCCCGCCGCCAGAGTCTCTCATTGCACCAGAGCCGATCCTGGAGTAGCAACCAGGCAAAGATTTTGATTTTGCCCGGCGCCCAGGCCTTCCAAACCAGGCAGTCGAAGTGGGTCGCCATTCTTCCATGGAACTGCGCCAGGTAGGCTGACTTCGCTGTGTACTTTCCTGAGCTCGCTCTGCTCCACGTCAGGTCATCCGGCATTCCTGGCTGCAGCTGCGCGTCCGTGTCCTGAAGCAAGCGATGAAGGGTGAGGACGTTCGGCAGAAGATGGCGGTTGTTGTCGTGGTCAAGGTCGCTGATCCACGTGTCGTCTCTGAGGGCTTCCCGCACTGATCTGTTCTTGCGCCACGAGTAGCTGAATAGCCTTGGGAATTGCTGCGAGAGGCAGCCTTGGCCGATCCATGAAGAGAGCCAGAAGGAGGCCCGAGCCCCGTCGCCGATCGCAACACTGGTGGAGGCCGCGAAGAGGGCCTTGTCCGCATCGTCGCAGGGAAGCTCAGTGCCCACCCAAGGCCGCTCCGGGTGGTGCCAGGCCATCCAGAGCCAGCGCAGCCGTGGCACTCTACCAAAACACTGCAAGTCAGGGATGCCCAAGCCTCCTTGCTCCGTCGGGGCGCAGACCACACGCCAGTTAACCTTGCAGCTGGCCCCGAAATCTCGTCGTCCTGGCACCAGAGGAAACGTCGCCTGCACTTATCGATCTCCTTGAGAATTTTCCTTGGGACACGGAGGGCGGTGAGGGCGAAGGTTGGCATGGCACTCAGCACACATCGGACGAGGACGCGGCGGTCGGCCATCGGAAGCAGTTTGCCCTTCCAGCCCGCAAGCCTTGCCTTGATTCTGTCGATGATAAACTGGAGGTGGACCAAGCCAAGGCGGTCCGTAGAGACCGGCAGCCCAAGATATTTATGGGGAAGGGGCGATGGAGCCTACAAAACCATGGAGCACCTCCTCGACGTTGATGTTCTCGCAACGGATCAGCGAGACCGTGGATTTGGCTGGGTTGATACAGAGCCCGGTTGCCTTGCCAAAGTCACTAAGGATGTGCAGCAGAGAGTCTACCTCTTCATGTCTAAGGTTTATGAAGATAACTGCGTCGTCGGCGTAGAGGCTTACACGAAGCGCCAGGTCGCTGCCTGGGAGGTGATGTAGCATCTGCTGATCGACTGCCTCCGCGATGAGGTGGTGCAGTGGGTCGATGGCCAAAATGAATAGGAAGGGGGAGAGCGGGTCTCCTTGACGCAACCCACGGCGGTGGAGGATGCTAGGGCCGACCGAACCGTTGAGGGAGACCGCAGAAGAAGACGAGACGAGTAGACGAGCCACCCAGTCCCGCCAGCGCGCACTAAACCCTAGCTGTTGGAGCAGCTCCAATAGGTATTCCCAGGAGACGGTGTCGAACGCCTTTGGTATGTCTAACTTTACTAGCAGGCCCGGCGTTTTGCGACGGTGGAGGGATGATACGTCTCTGTCGTATCTACTTTTCCAAACACGTTTGCCCTTGTTTTGGACTCTAACTTGCATGATTTGAATGGAACTAACCAGGACTGACGCTGTTTTCAGCAGAATTACCATGGTGTTATTTATGTGCAGAAACAAAAGTTCTCGGAATGACCTGAAACTTCACGGTTTTTGGAAAATATAAAAAATACCTGCAAAAGATGAAGGCCAGGGGGCCCACCACCTGTCCACGAGGGTGGGGGCGCGCCCCCTACCTCGTGGGCCCCCTAGAGCTCCTCCGACTCCAACTCCAACTCTATATATTGTGTTTCGGGGAGAAAAAAATCAGATAGAAGAATTCATCGCGTTTTACGATACGGAGCCGCCGCCAAGCCCTAAAACCTCTTGAGAGGGCTGATCTCGAGTCCGTTCGGGGCTCCTGAGAGGGGAATCCGTCGCCATCGTCATCATCAACCATCCTCCATCACCAATTTCATGATGCTCTCCGCCGTGCGTGAGTAATTCCATCGTAGGCTTGCTGGACGGTGATGAGTTGGATGAGATTTATCATGTAATCGAGTTAGTTTTGTTATGGTTTGATCCCTAGTATCCACTATGTTCTGAGATTGATGTTGCTATGACTTTGCTATGCTTAATGCTTGTCACTAGGGCCCGAGTGCCATGATTTGAGATCTGAACTTATTATGTTTTCATCAATATATGAGAGTTCTTAATCCTATCTTGCAAGTCTATAGTCACCTATTATGTGTTATGATCCGTTAACCCCGAAGTGAAAATAATCGGGATACTTACCGGTGATGATCGTAGTTTAAGGAGTTCGTGTATTCACTATGTGTTAATGCGTTGGTCCGGTACTCTATTAAAAGGAGGCCTTAATATCCCTTAGTTTCCAATAGGACCCCGCTGCCACGGGAGGGTAGGACAAAAGATGTCATGCAAGTTCTTTTCCATAAGCATGTATGACTATATTCGGAATACATGACTACATTACATTGATGAATTGGAGCTAGTTCTTTGTCACCCAAGGTTATGACTGTTACATGATAAACCACATCCGGCATAATTCTCCATCACCGATCCATTGCCTACGAGCTTTCCATATATTGTTCTTCGCTTATTTACTTTTCCGTTGCTATTGCTATCATCACTACAAAATACCAAAAACATTACTTTTGCTACTGTTACCTTTTGCTACCGTTACCACTACTGACATATTATTTTGCTACTAAACACTTCGCTACAGATACTAAGTTTCCAGGTGTGGTTGAATAGACAACTCAGTTGCTAATACTTGAGAATATTCTTTGGCTCCCCTTGTGTCGAATCAATAAATTTGGGTTGAATACTCTACCCTCGAAAACTGTTGCGATCCCCTATACTTGTGGGTTATCAAGACTATTTTCTGGCGCCATTGCCAGGGAGCATAGCTCTATTCTTTGAGTCACTTGGGATTTATATCTTCTTATCATTATGAAGAACTTGAGAGATCCAAAAACCAAGATCTATCCCTCAACTACGAGGGGAAGTAAGGAACTGCCATCTAGCTCTACACTTGATTCACCTTCTGTTATGAGTAAGCTTGCGACACCTAAACCTGCTTCTGCTATTCGTTCTGATATGTCGCATAATATTGATGATTCCACATCTGCTATGCATGATACTTATGATGAAACTACTTCTATGCTTGGTACTACTGTGCCACTTGGTGAATTTATTGATGAACAACTTGCTAGGGCTAGAGAGATTGCAAATATTGAATCTGATAATACTGATGAAAGTGACGATGAAGACTTGCCTGTTATTCCTAAGGGTTATGTTTTTGATAAAAAAGCTTCTTTAGCTATCTTAGCTTGCAAAGATAGATACGAACTCAAGAGGTTATTAGCTAAATGGAATCAGCAATCTCTAAATGCTAGAATGAAACCTGGCCCTGCTTTTGCTACTTCACCTATCTGTGTTACCGATAAGGATTATGAATTCTCTGTTGATCCTGATATAATTACTTTGGTTGAATCTGATCCTTTTCATGGCTATGAATCTGAAACTGTTGTGGCACATCTTACTAAATTAAATGATATTGCCACCCTGTTCACTAATGATGAGATAACTCGCTACTTTTCTATCCTTAAAATATTTCTGTTCTCATTAAAGGGTGATGCTAAGATATGGTTTAATTCTCTTGATCCTGGTTGTGTGCGTAGTCCCCAGGATATGATTTATTACTTCTCTGCTAAATATTTCCCTGCTCATAAGAAACAAGCTGCTTTAAGGGATATATATAATTTTGCGCAAATTGAAGAAGAGAGTCTCCCACAAGCTTGGGGGGCTTCTCCAATTACTTAATGCTTTGCCTGATCATCCTCTTAAGAAAAATGAAATACTTGATATCTTTTATAATGGACTAACCGATGCCTCCAGAGATTACGTGGATAGTTGTGTTGGTTCTGTTTTCAGGGAAAGAACACCGGATGAAGCTGAAATTCTATTGAATAATATGTTGACAAATGAAAATAATTGGATACCTCCGGAGCCAATTCCTGAGCCTATTCCCAAACCAACTCTGAAGAAGAGGGGTATTCTATTTCTCAGTCCTGAAGATATGCAAGAGGCAAACAAATCTATGAAAGAAAAAGGTATTAAAGCTGAAGATGTTAAGAATTTACCTCCTATTGAAGAAATACATGGTCTTAATTTACCGCCTGTTGAAGAAACATATGATATTAATCCATTACCTATTGAAGAAACTCGTGGTCTTGATAACCCGACACAGGTAGTAAAGGTAAATTCTCTCTATAGATATGATAAAGCTGAAATCCCATTTACTAAGTTTGCTAGCCCATGCTTAGCTGAGTTTGATAAATTTATGGTTAAGCAAGAAGATTTTAATGTTTTTTTGGTAGACAATCAAAATACAATTCAAATATGCTTGAACACTTGGCTGATTATATGGCTAATGTCAACGGTGAACTTGAACTTATTAGTAAACATGCTTCTATGGTTACCACTCAAGTAGAACAAGTGCTTAAGGCTCAAAATGATTTGCTCAATGAATTGAATAGTAAGAATAATAATTATGTTGTTAGAGTAGCTACTAGAACTGATAGAATGACTCGGGAACCTTTGTATCCTGAAGGCCATCCTAAGAGAATTGAGCAAGATTCTCAGAGAAATAATATAGATGCACCTAGTCCTTCTAGAAGGAAGAAAAAGAAAAACGATAGGACTTTGCATGCTTCTAGTGAACCTATTACTGAAACACATGAGAATCCAAATGATATTTCTATCTCTAATGCTGAAACACAATCTGGTAATGAACCTGAAACTAGTGATAATGTTAATGATAATGTTCATGATGATGCTCAACCTAGTAATGATAATGATATAGAAATTGAACCTGCTGTTGATATTGATAACCCACAATCAAAGAATCAACGTTATGATAAGAAATACTTTGTTGCTAGGAAACACGGTAAGGAAAGAGAGCCATGGGTTCAGAAACCCATGCCTTTTCCTCCCAGACCATCCAAGAAAAAGGATGATGAGGATTTTGAGCGCTTTGCTGAAATGATTAGACCTATCTTTTTGCGTATGAGATTAACTGATATGCTCAAAATGAATCCTTATGCTAAGTATATGAAAGATATTGTTACAAATAAAAGAAAGATACCGGAAGCTGAAATTTTCACCGTGCCTGCTAATTATACTTTTAAGGGTGGAATACCAAAGAAACTTGGAGATCCAGGAGTACCCACTATACCATGTTCCATTAAAAGAAACTATGTTAAAACTGCTTTATGTGATCTTGGAGCTGGTGTTAGTGTTATGCCTCTCTCTTTATATCGTAGACTTGATTTGAATAAGTTGACACCTACTGAAATATCTTTGCAAATGGTTGATAAATCAACTGCTATACCTGTCGGTATTTGTGAGGATGTGCCTGTTGTGGTTGCAAATGTTACTATTTTAACGGACTTTGTTATTCTTGATATTCCCGAGGACGATAGTGTTGGGGAACGTAGTAATTTCAAAAAAAATCCTACGCACACGCAAGATCATGGTGATGCATAGCAACGAGAGGGGAGAGTGTGATCTACGTACCCTTGTAGACCGACAGCGGAAGCGTTAGCACAACGCGGTTGATGTAGTTGTACGTCTTCACGGCCCGACCGATCAAGCACCGAAACTACGGCACCTCTGAGTTTTAGCACACGTTCAGCTCGATGAAGATCCCTGGACTCCGATCCAGCAAAGTGTCGGGGAAGAGTTCCATCAGCACGACGGCGTGGTGACGATCTTGATGTTCTACCGTCGCAGGGCTTCGCCTAAGCACCGCTACAATATTATCGAGGATTATGGTGGAAGGGAGCACCGCACACGGCTAAGAAAACGATCACGTGGATCAACTTGTGTGTCTAGGGGTGCCCCCTGCCCCCGTATATAAAGGAGCAAGGGGAGGAGGCCGGCCGGCCCTATAGGCGCGCCAAGGAGGAGTCCTCCTCCTAGTAGGAGTAGTAGGAGTAGGACTCCTACTAGGAGGGGGAAGGAAGTGGGGAAGGAGAAGGAAAGGGGGGCGCCGCCCCCCCTCTCCTAGTCCAATTCGGACCAGGGGGGAGGAGGCGCGCGGCCCACCCTGGTTGCCCTTCTCTTTCTCCACTAAGGCCCATATGGCCCATTACTTCTCCCGGGGGGTTCCGGTAACCCTCCGGTACTCCGGTTTTCTCCAAAATCACCCGGAACACTTCCGGTGTCCGAATATAGCTGTCCAATATATCAATCTTTATGTCTCGACCATTTCGAGACTCCTCGTTATGTCCATGATCACATTCGGGACTCCTAACGAACTTCGGTACATCAAAACTCATAAACTCATAATATAACTGTCATCGAAACCTTAAGCGTGCGGACCCTACGGGTTCGAGAACAATGTAGACATGACCGAGACATGTCTCCAGTCAATAACCAATAGCGGAACCTGGATGCTCATATTGGCTCCTACATATTCTACGAAGATCTTTATCGGTCAGGCCGCATAACAACATACATTGTTCACTTTGTCATCGATATGTTACTTGCCTGAGATTCGATCGTCGGTATCTCAATACCTAGTTCAATCTCATTACCGGCAAGTCTCTTTACTCGTTTCGTAATACATCATCTCGCAACTAACTCATTATTTGCAATGCTTGCAAGGCTTATGTGATGTGCATTACCAAGAGGGCCCAGAGATACCTCTCCGACAATCGGAGTGACAAATCCTAATCTCGAAATACGCCAACCCAACATTTACCTTTGGAGACACCTGTAGAGCTCCTTTATAATCACCTAGTTACGTTGTGACGTTTGGTAGCACACAAAGTGTTCCTCCGGCAAACGGGAGTTGCATAATCTCATAGTCATAGGAACATGTATAAGTCATGAAGAAAGCAATAGCAAGATACTAAACAATCGGGTGCTAAGCTAATGGAAATGGGTCATGTCAATCACATCATTCTCCTAATAATGTGATCCCGTTAATCAAATGACAACACATGTCTATGGTTAGGAAACATAACCATCTTTGATTAATGAGCTAGTCAAGTAGAGGCATACTAGTGACGTTTGGTTTGTCTATGTATTCACACAAGTATTACGTTTCCGGATAATACAATTCTAGCATGAATAATAAACATTTATCATGATATAAGGAAATAAAATAATAACATTATTATTGCCGCTAGGGCATATTTCCTTCAGTATCCCACTTGCACTAGAGTCAATAATCTAGATTACACGGTAATGATTCTAACACCCATGGAGCTTTGGTGTTGATCATGTTTTGCTCGTGGAAGAGGCTTAGTCAACGGGTCTGCAACATTCAGATCCATATGTATCTTGCAAATCTCTAAGTCTCCCACCTGGACTAGATCCCGGATGGAATTGAAGCGTCTCTTGATGTGATTGGTTCTCTTGTGAAATCTGGATTCCTTTGCGAGGGCAATTGCACCCGTATTGTCACAAAAGATTTTCATTGGACCCGATGCACTAGGTATGACACCTAGATCGGATATGAACTCCTTCATCCAGACTCCTTCGTTTGCTGCTTCCGAAGCAGCTATGTACTCTGCTTCACATGTAGATCCTGCCACAACGCTTTGTTTAGAACTGCACCAACTAACAGCTCCACTGTTTAATGTAAACACGTATCCGGTTTGCGATTTAGAATCGCCCGGATCAGTGTCAAAGCTTGCATCAACGTAACCATTTACTATGAGCTCTTTGTCACCTCCATATATGAGAAACATATCCTTAGTCCTTTTCAGGTATTTCAGGATGTTCTTGACCACTGTCCAGTGATCCACTCCTGGATTACTTTGGTACCTCCCTGCTAGACTTATAGAAAGACACACATCAGGTCTGGTACACAGCATTGCATACATGATAGAGCCTATGGCTGAAGCATAGGGAACATCTTTCATTTTCTCTCTATCTTCTGCATTGGTCGGGCATTGAGTCTTACTCAATTTCACACCTTGTAACACAGGCAAGAATCCTTTCTTTGCTTGATCCATTTTGAACTTCTTCAAAATTTTGTCAAGGTATGTGCTTTGTGAAAGTCCAGTTAAGCGTCTTGATCTATCTCTATAGATCTTAATGCCCAATATGTAAGCAGCTTCACCGAGGTCTTTCATTGAAAAACTCTTATTCAATTATCCCTTTATGCTATTCAGAAATTCTATATCATTTTCGATTAGTAATATGTCATCTACATATAATATCAGAAATGCTACAGAGCTCCCACTCACTTTCTTGTAAATACAGGCTTCTCCAAAAGTCTGTAAAAAACCAAATGCTTTGATCACACTATCAAAGCGTTTATTCCAACTTCGAGAAGCTTGCACCAGTCCATAAATGGATCGCTGGAGCTTGCATACTTTGTTAGCTCCCTTTGGATCGACAAAACCTTCCGGTTGCATCATATACAACTCTTCTTCCAGAAATCCATTCAGGAATGCAGTTTTGACATCCATCTGCCAAATTTCATAATTATAAAATGCGGCAATTGCTAACATGATTCAGACAGACTTAAGCATCGCTATGGGTGAGAAGGTCTCATCGTAGTCAATCCCTTGAACTTGTCGAAAACCTTTTGTGACAAGTCGAGCTTTGTAGACAGTAATATTACCGTCAGTGTCAGTCTTCTTCTTGAAGATCCATTTATTCTCAATTGCTTGCCGATCATTGGGCAAGTCAACCAAAGTCCATACTTTGTTCTCATACATGGATCCCATCTTAGATTTCATGGCTTCAAGCCATTTTGCGGAATCTGGGCTCACCATCGCTTCTTCATAGTTCGTAGGTTCATCATGAACTAGTAGCATGACTTCCAGAACAGGGTTACCGTACCACTCTAGTGCGGATCTTACTCTGGTTGACCTACGAGGTTCAGTAGTATCTTGTTCTCAAGTTTCATGATCATCATCATTAGCTTCCTCACTAATTGGTGTAGGTGTCACAGAAACTGGTTTCTGTGATGTACTACTTTCCAATAAGGGAGCAGGTACAGTTACCTCATCAAGTTCTACTTTCCTCCCGCTCACTTCTTTCGAGAGAAACTCCTTCTCTAGAAAGTTTCCGAATTTAGCAACAAAAGTCTTGCCTTCGGATCTGTGATAGAAGGTGTATCCAATAGTTTCCTTTGGATATCCTATGAAGACACATTTCTCCGATTTGTGTTCGAGCTTATCAGGTTGAAGATTTTTCACATAAGCATCGCAGCCCCAAACTTTCAGAAACGACAACTTTGGTTTCTTGCCAAACCATAGTTCATAAGGCATCGTCTCAACAGATTTTGATGGTGCCCTATTAACATGAATGCGGCCGTCTCTAGAGCATATCCCCAAAACGATAGCGGTAAATCAGTAAGAGACATCATAGATTGCACCATATCTAGTAAAGTACGATTACGACGTTCGGACACACGATTACGCTGTGGTGTTCCGGGTGGCGTGAGTTGCGAAACTATTCCGCATTGTTTCAAATGTAACTCGTAACTCAAATATTCTCCTCCATGATCAGATCGTAGGTATTTTATTTTCTTGTTACGATGATTTTCAACTTCACTCTGAAATTCTTTGAACTTTTCAAACATTTCAGACTTATGTTTCATGAAGTAGATATACCCATATCTGCTTAAGTCATCTGTGAAGGTGAGAAAATAACGATATCCGCCACGAGCCTCAACATTCATCAGGCCACATACATCTGTATGTATGATTTCCAACAAATCTGTTGCTCTCTCCATAGTACCGGAGAACGGTGTTTTCGTCATCTTACCCATAAGGCACGGTTCGCAAGTACCAAGTGATTCATAATCAAGTGGTTCCAAAAGTCCATCAGTATGGAGTTTCTTCATGCGCTTTACACCGATATGACCCAAACGGCAGTGCCACAAATAAGTTACACTATCATTATCAACTCTGCATCTTTTGGCTTCAACATTATGAATATGTGTGTCACTACTATCGAGATTTAATAAGAATAGACCACTCTTTAAGGGTGCATGACCATAAAAGATATTACTCATATAAATAGAACAACCATTATTCTCTGATTTAAATGAATAACCGTCTCGCATCAAACAAGATCCAGATATAATGTTCATGCTTAACGCTGCCACCAAATAACAATTATTTAGGTCTAATACTAATCCCGAAGGTAGATGTAGAGGTAGCGTGCCGACCGCGATCACATCGACTTTGGAACCATTTCCCACGCGCATCATCACCTCGTCCTTAACCAATCTTCGCTTAATCCGTAGTCCCTGTTTCGAGTTGCAAATGTTAGCAACAGAACCAGTATCAAATACCCAGGTGCTACTGCGAGCATTAGTAAGGAACACATCAATAACATGTATATCACATATACCTTTGTTCACCTTGCCATCCTTCTTATCCGCCAAATACTTGGGGCAGTTCCGCTTCCAGTGACCAGTCTGCTTGCAGTAGAAGCACTCAGTTTAAGGCTTAGGTCCAGGTTTGGGTTTCTTCTCTTGAGTAGCAACTTGCTTGCTGTTCTTTTTGAAGTTCCCCTTTTTCTTTCCTTTGCCCTTTTTCTTGAAACTAGTGGTCTTATTGACCATCAACACTTGATGCTCCTTCTTGATTTCTACCTCCGCAGCTTTCAGCATTGCGAAGAGCTCGGGAATAGTCTTATTCATCCCTTGCATATTATAGTTCATCACAAAGCTCTTGTAGCTTGGTGGCAGTGTTTGGAGAATTCGGTCAATGACGCAATCATCTGGAAGATTAACTCCCAATTGAATCAAGTGATTATTATACCCAGACATTTTGAGTATATGCTCACTGACAGAACTGTTCTCCTCCATCTTGCAGCTATAGAACTTATTGGAGACTTCATATCTCTCAATCCGGGCATTTGCTTGGAATATTAACTTCAACTCCTGGAACATCTCATATGCTCCATGACGTTCAAAACGTTGTTGAAGTCCCGATTCTAAGCCGTAAAGCATGGCACACTGAACTATCGGGTAGTCATCAGCTTTGCTCTGCCATACGTTCATAACATCTGGTATTGCTCCAGCAGCAGGCCTGGCACCCAGCGGTGAAGGAAATATGCCCTCGAGGCAATAATAAAGTTATTATTTATTTCCTTATTTCATGATAAATGTTTATTATTCATGCTAGAATTGTATTAACCGGAAACATAATACATGTGTGAATACATAGACAAACAGAGTGTCACTAGTATGCCTCTACTTGACTAGCTCATTAATCCAAGATGGTTATGTTTCCTAACCATAGACAAAGAGTTGTTATTTGATTAATGGGATCACATCATTAGATGAATGATCTGATTGACATGACCCATTCCATTAGCTTAGCACCCGATCGTTTAGTATGTTGCTATTGCTTTCTTCATGACTTATACATGTTCCTATGACTATGAGATTATGCAACTCCCGTTTGCCGGAGGAACACTTTGTGTGCTACCAAATATCACAACGTAACTGGGTGATTATAAAGGAGCTCTACAAGTGTCTCCAAAGGTACATGTTGGGTTGGCGTATTTCGAGATTAGGATTTGTCACTCCGATTGTCGGAGAGGTATCTCTGGGCCCTCTCGGTAATGCACATCACTTAAGCCTTGCAAGCATTGCAACTAATGATTTAGTTGCGGAATGATGTATTACAGAACGAGTAAAGAGACTTGCCGGTAA
The DNA here is from genome assembly GCF_003073215.2 of Triticum urartu. Classification (NCBI taxonomy): domain Eukaryota; kingdom Viridiplantae; phylum Streptophyta; class Magnoliopsida; order Poales; family Poaceae; genus Triticum; species Triticum urartu. Next base: position 161,883,551 of record NC_053023.1, on the reverse strand, counting down.
CGAGATTGAACTAGGTATAGGATACCGACGATCGAATCTCGGGCAAGTAACATACCGATGACAAAGGGAACAACCTATGTTGTTATGCGGTCTGACCGATAAAACATCTTCGTAGAATATGTAGGAACCAATATGGGCATCCAGGTCCCGCTATTGGTTATTGACCGGAGATGTGTCTCGGTCATGTCTACATTGTTCTCGAACCCGTAGGGTCCGCACGCTTAAGGTTTCGATGACAGTTATATTATGAGTTTATGCGTTTTGATGTACCGAAGGTTGTTTGGAGTCCCGGATGTGATCACGTACATGACGAGGAGTCTCGAAATGGTTGAGACATAAAGATTGATATATTGGAAGCCTATGTTTGGATATCGGAAGTGTTCCGGGTGAAATCGGGATTTTACCGGAGTACCGGGAGGTTACCGGAACCCCCCGGGAGGTATATGGGCCTTAGTGGGCCTTAGTGGAAGAGAGGAGAGGTGACCATAGATGGGCCGCGCGCCCCTCCCCCCCCCTTGGTCCGAATAGGACAAGGAGAGGGGGCCGGCCCCCCTTCCTCCTCTCTCTCCTCTTTTCCCCCCTCCGCGAATCCTATTCCAACTAGGAAAGGGGGGAGTCCTACTCCCGGAGGGAGTAGGACTCCTCCTGGCGCGCCTCCTCTTGGCCGGCCAGCCCCCCCCCTTTGAGCCTTTATATACGGAGGCAAGGGGCACCCCTACAGACACAAGTTGATCCACGTGATCATATTCTTAGCCGTGTGCGGTGCCCCCTTCCACCATAGTCCTCGATAATATTGTAGCAGTGCTTAGGCGAAGCCCTGCGACGGTAGAACATCAAGATCGTCACCACGCCGTCGTGCTGACGGAACTCTTCCCCGACACTTTGCTGGATCGGAGTCCGGGGATCATCGTCGAGCTGAACGTGTGCTAGAACTCGGAGGTGCCGTAGTTTCGGTGCTTGATCGGTCGGACCGTGGAGACGTACGACTACATCAACCAAGTTAACGCTTCCGTTGTCGATCTACAAGGGTACGTAGATCACACTCTCCCCCTCTCGTTGCTATGCATCACCATGATCTTGCGTGTGCGTAGGAAATTTTTTGAAATTACTACGAAACCCAACAGTGGCATCCGAGCCTAGGATTTATGTGTTGATGTTATATGCACGAGTAGAACACAAGTGAGTTGTGGGCGATATAAGTCATACTGCTTACCAGCATGTCATACTTTGGTTCGGCGGTATTGTTGGACGAAGCGGCCCGGACCGACATTACGCGTACGCTTACGCGAGACCGGTTCTCCCGACGTGCTTTGCACAAAGGTGGCTAGCGGGTGACGGTTTCTCCAACTTTAGTTGAACCGAGTGTGGCTACGCCTGGTCCTTGCGAAGGTTAAAACAGCACCAACTTGACAAACTATCGTTGTGGTTTTGATGCGTAGGTAAGATTGGTTCTTGCTTAAGCCCGTAGCAGCCACGTAAAACATGCAACAACAAAGTAGAGGACGTCTAACTTGTTTTTGCAGGGCATGTTGTGATGTGATATGGTCAAGACATGATGCTAAATTTTATTGTATGAGATGATCATGTTTTGTAACCGAGTTATCGGCAACTGGCAGGAGCCATATGGTTGTCGCTTTATTGTATACAATGCAATCGCGTTGTAATGCTTTACTTTATCACTAAGCGGTAGCGATAGTCGTGGAAGCATAAGATTGGCGAGACGACAACGATGCTACGATGGAGATCAAGGTGTCATGCCGGTGACGATGGTGATCACGACGGTGCTTCGAAGATGGAGATCACAAGCACAAGATGATGATGACCATATCATATCACTTATATTGATTGCATGTGATGTTTATCTTTTATGCATCTTATCTTGCCTTGATTGACGGTAGCATTATAAGATGATCTCTCACTAATTATCAAGAAGTGCTCTCCCTGAGTATGCACCGTTGCGAAAGTTCTTCGTGCTGAGACACCACGTGATGATCGGGTGTGATAGGCTCTACGTTCAAATACAGGTGCAAAACAGTTGCACACGCAGAATACTCAGGTTATACTTGACGAGCCAAGCATGTGCAGATATGGCCTCAGAACACGGAGACCGAAAGGTCGAGTGTGAATCATATAGTAGATATGATCAACATAGTGATGTTCACCAATGAAACTACTCCATCTCACGTGATGATCGGACATGGTTTAGTTGATTTGGATCACGTGATCACTTAGAGGATTAGAGGGATGTCTATCTAAGTGGGAGTTCTTAAGTAATATGATTAATTGAACTTAAATTTATCATGAACTTAGTCCTGGTAGTATTTTGCAAATAATGTTGTAGATCAATAGCTCGCATTGTTGCTTCCCTATGTTTATTTTGATATGTTCCTAGAGAAAATTGTGTTGAAAGATGTTAGTAGCAATGATGCGGATTGGATCCGTGATCTGAGGTTTATCCTCATTGTTGCACAGAAGAATTATGTCCTTGATGCACCGTTAGGTGACAGACCTATTGCAGGAGCAGATGCAGACGTTATGAACGTTTGGCTAGCTCAATATGATGACTACTTAATAGTTTAGTGCACCATGCTTAACGGCTTAGAATCGGGACCTCAAAAGACGTTTTGAACGTCATGGACCATATGAGATGTTCCAGGAGTTGAAGTTAATATTTCAAGCAAATACCCGAGTTGAGAGATATGAAGTCTCCAACAAGTTCTATAGCTAAAAGATGGAGGAGAATCGCTCAACTAGTGAGCATGTGCTCAGATTGTCTGGGTACTACAATCGCTTGAATCAAGTGGGAGTTAATCTTCCAGATAAGATAGTGATTGACAGAATTCTCTAGTCACCATCACCAAGTTAGTAGAACTTCGTGATGAACTATAGTATGCAAGGGATGACGAAAACGACTCCCGAGCTTTTCATGATGATGAAATAGATGAAGGTAGAAATCAAGAAAGAGCATCAAGTGTTGATGATAGACAAGACCACTAGTTTCAATAGAAGGGCAAAGGGAAGAAGGGGGACTTCAAGAAGAACGGCAAGAAAGTTGCTGCTCAAGTGAAGAAGCCCAAGTCTGGTCCTAAGCCTGAGACTAAGTGCTTCTACTGCAAAGGGACTGGTCACTGGAAGCGAAACTGCCCCAAGTATTTGGCGGATAAGAAGGATGGCAAAGTGAACAAAGGTATATTTGATATACAGATTATTAATGGGTATTTTACTAGTGTTTGTAGCAACCCCTCGGTATTTGATACTGGTACAGTTGCTAAGAGTAGTAACTCGAAACGGGAGTTGCGGAATGAACAGAAACTAGTTAAGGGTGAAGTGACGATGTGTGTTGGAAGTAGTTCCAAGATTGATATGATCATCATCGCACACTCCCTATACTTTCGGGGTTAGTGTTGAACCTAAATAAGTGTTATTTGGTGTTTGCGTTGAGCATGAATATGATTTGATCATGTTTATTGCAATACGGTTATTCATTTAAGTAGAGAATAATTGTTGTTCTGTTTACATGAATAAAACCTTATATGGTTACACACCCAATGAAAATAGTTCGTTGGATCTCGATCGTAGTGCACATAATCATAATATTGAAACCAAAAGATGCAAAGTTAATAATGATAGTGCAACTTATTTGTGGCACTGCCGTTTAGGTCATATTGGTGTAAAGCGCATGAAGAAACTCTATGCTGATGGGATTTTGGAATCACTTGATTATGAATCACTTGATGCTTGCGAACCATGCCTTATGGGCAAGATGACTAAAACTCCGTTCTCCGGAACAATGGAGCGAGCAACTGACTTATTGGAAATAATACATACTGATGTATGTGATCCGATGAGTGTTGAGGCTCACGGCGGGTATCGTTATTTTCTGACCTTCACAGATGATTTGAGCAGATATGGGTATATCTACTTGATGAAACATAAGTCTGAAATGTTTGAAAAGTTCAAAGAATTTAAGAGTGAAGTTGAAAATCATCGTAACAAGAAAATAAAGTTTCTACGATCTGATCGTGGAGAAGAATATTTGAGTTACGAGTTTGGTGTACATTTGAAACAATGCGGAATAGTTTCGCAACTCACGCCACCCAGAACACCACAGCGTAATGGTGTGTCCGAACGTCGTAATCGTACTTTACTAGATATGGTGCGATCTATGATGTCTCTTACTGATTTACCACTATCGTTTTGGGGTTATGCATTAAAGACAGCTGCATTCACGTTTAAAAGGGCACCATCTAAGTCTGTTGAGACGACACAATCTGAACTGTGGTTTGGCAAGAAACCAAAGTTGTCGTTTCTTAAAGTTTGGATTGTGATGCTTATATGAAAAAGTTTCATCCTGATAAGCTCAAACCCAAATCGGAGAAATATGTCTTCATAGGATACCCAAAGGAGACTGTTGGGTACACCTTCTATCACAGATCCGAAGGCAAGACATTCGTTGCTAAGAATGGATCCTTTCTAGAGAAGGAGTTTCTCTTGAAAGAAGTGAGTGGGAGGAAAGTAGAACTTGATGAGGTAACTGTACCTGCTCCCTTATTGGAAAGTAGTACATCACAGAAATCTGTTCTTGTGACTACTACACCAATTAGTGAGGAAGCTAATGATGATGATCATGTAACTTCAGATCAAGTCACTCTGAATCTCGTAGGTAAACCAGAGTGAGATCCACACCAGAGTGGTACGATAATCCTGTTCTGGAAGTCATGTTACTAGACCATGACGAACTTCCGAACTATGAGGAAGCGATGATGAGCCCAGATTCCGCGAAATGGTTTGAGGCCATGAAATCTGAGATATGATCCATGTATGAGAACAAGGTATGGACTTTGATGGATTTGCCCGATGATCGGCAAGCCATAGAAAATAAATGGATCTTCAAGAGGAAGACGGACGCTGATAATAGTGTTACTATCTACAAAGCTAGAATTGTCGCAAAAGTTTTCGACAAGTTCAAGGTGTTGACTACGATGAGAGTTTCTCACTCGTATCTATGCTTAAGTCTGTCCAAATCATGTTAGCAATTGCTGCATTTTTATGAAATCTGGCAAATGGATAAACAAAAACTACATTCCTTAATGGATTTAAAGAAGAGTTGTATATGATGCAACCAGAAGGTTTTTTCAATCCTAAAGGTGCTAAACAAAATATGCAAGCTCCAGCGATCCATCTATGGACTGGTGCAAGCATCTCGGAGTTGGAATATACGCTTTGATAAGTTGATCAAAGCATATAGTTTTATGCAGACTTGTGGTGAAGCCTGTATTTACTAGAAAGTGAGTGGGAGCACTACAGCATTTCTGATAAGTATATGTGAATGACATATTGTTGATCAGAGATAATGTAGAATTATTCTGCAAAGCATAAAGGAGTGTTTGAAAGGAGTTTTTCAAAGAAAGACCTCGGTGAAGCTGCTTGCATATTGAGCATCAAGATCTATAGAGATAGATCAAGACGCTTGATAAGTTTTTTCAATAAGTACAAACCTTGACAAGATTTTGAAGTAGTTCAAAATGGAGCAGTCAAAGAAAGAGTTCTTGCCTGTGTTACAAGGTGTGAAGTTGAGTAAGACTCAAAGCCCGACCACGGCAGAAGATAGAAAGAGAATGAAAGTCATTCCCTATGCCTTGGCCATAGGTTCTATAAAGTATGCCATGCTGTGTACCAGATCTATTGTATACCCTACACTGATTTTGGCAAGGGAGTACAATAGTGATCTAGGAGTAGATCACTGGACAGCGGTCAAAATTATCCTTAGTGGAATAAGGGTATGTTTCTCGATTATGGACATGACAAAAAGGGTTCATCGTAAAGGGTTACGTCAATGCAAGTTTTGACACTGATCCAGATGACTCTAAGTCTCAATCTGGATACATATTGAAAGTGGGAGCAATTAGCTATAGTAGCTCTGTGCAGAGCATTGTTGACATAGAAATTTGCAAAATACATACGGATCTGAATGTGGCAGACCCGTTGACTAAATTTCTCTCACAAGCAAAACATGATCATTCTTTGGGTGTTAATCACATAGCGATGTGAACTAGATTACTGAATCTAGTAAACCCTTTGGGTGTTGGTCACATGGCGATGTGAACTATGGATGTTAGTCACATGATGATGTGAACTATCGATGTTAATCACATGGTGATGTGACCTAGATTATTGACTCTAGTGCAAGTGGGAGACTGAAGGAAATATGCCCTAGAGGCAATAATAAAGTTATTATTTATTTCCTTATTTCATGATAAATGTTTATTATTCATGCTAGAATTGTATTAACCGGAAACATAATACATGTGTGAATACATAGACAAACAGAGTGTCACTAGTATGCCTCTACTTGACTAGCTCATTAATCAAAGATGGTTATGTTTCCTAACCATGGACAAAGAGTTGTTATTTGATTAATGGGATCACATCATTAGATGAATGATCTGATTGACATGACCCATTTCCATTAGCTTAGCACCCGATCGTTTAGTATGTTGCTATTGCTTTCTTCATGACTTATACATGTTCCTATGACTATGAGATTATGCAACTCCCGTTTGCCGGAGGAACACTTTGTGTGCTACCAAACGTCACAACGTAACTGGGTGATTATAAAGGAGCTCTACAGGTGTCTCCAAAGGTACATGTTGGGTTGGCATATTTCGAGATTAGGATTTGTCACTCCGATTGTCGGAGAGGTATCTCTGGGCCCTCTCGGTAATGCACATCACTTAAGCCTTGCAAGCATTGCAACTAATGAGTTAGTTGCGGGATGATGTATTACAGAACGAGTAAAGAGACTTGTCGGTAACGAGATTGAACTAGGTATAGGATACCGACGATCGAATCTCGGGCAAGTAACATACCGATGACAAAGGGAACAACGTATGTTGTTATGCGGTCTGACCGATAAAAGATCTTCGTAGAATATGTAGGAACCAATATGGGCATCCAGGTCCCGCTATTGGTTATTGACCGGAGACGTGTCTCGGTCATGTCTACATTGTTCTCGAACCCGTAGGGTCCGCACGCTTAAGGTTTCGATGACAGTTATATTATGAGTTTATGCGTTTTGATGTACCGAAGGTTGTTCGGAGTCCCGGATGTGATCACGGACATGACGAGGAGTCTCGAAATGGTCGAGACATAAAGATTGATATATTGGAAGCCTATGTTTGGATATCGGAAGTGTTCCGGGTGAAATCGGGATTTTACCGGAGTACCGGGAGGTTACCGGAACCCCCCGGGAGCTATATGGGCCTTAGTGGGCTTAGTGGAAGAGAAGGAAGGTGGCAGCCCAAGTGGGCCGCGCCTCCCCCCTCCCCTGGTCCGAATTAGGACAAGGAGAGGGGGCCGGCCCCCCTTCCTCCTCTCTCCTTTTCCCCCTCTCCGAATCCTATTCCAACTAGGAAAGGGGGGAGTCCTACTCCCAGGGAGTAGGACTCCTCCTGGCGCCTCCTCTTGGCCGGCCCACCCCCCTTTGAGCCTTTATATACGGAGGCAGGGGCACCCCTAGACACACAAGTTGATCCACGTGATCATATTCTTAGCCGTGTGCGGTGCCCCCTTCCACCATAGTCCTCGATAATATTGTAGCGGTGCTTAGGCGAAGCCCTGCGACGGTAGATACATCAAGATCGTCACCACGCCGTCGTGCTGACGGAACTCTTCCCCGACACTTTGCTGGATCGGAGTCCGGGGATCGTCGTCGAGCTGAACGTGTGCTAGAACTCGGAGGTCGTAGTTTCGGTGCTTGATCGGTCGGGCCGTGAAGACGTACGACTACATCAACCAAGTTACGCTTCTGAAAGCACAAGTGCTCCCTAGGTGGTTTTGGTAATTGATGACAACATATCTCTTGTTGGACTAATGTTTCTATCTAGTATGTTTCAGATAAGTTCAACAATGGAGTGGCATGGACTAAAGGTTGTGGGAACTCCTTCAAGATGCTAAGGACAAAGGATTGGCTAAAGCTTCAAAGCTCAAGACTCTTCATTTTATTTTTAGTGATCCAAGATCACATTGAGTCCATAGGAAAAGCCAATACTATTAAGGAGGGATGAGGTGTTGCTTAATGAGCCTCTTGCTTCATGTGCTTAGTGATATGCTCCAAAACCCTCAACTACTTTCCCATATCCACATATGACCTAAACCCTAAGCCAAACTCGGTCCTACCGATTCTTTCTATCCGGCGCCACCGAGTTTCACTTGTCATAAGCCACTGCCAAACCCTAGCAATTCGGTTCTATCGATAGGGATCTCGGTCTCACCGAGATGGGATTGCAAACTCTCTGTTTCCCTTTCGTAACTTTTCGGTCTCACCGAAAGAGCGAATCGGTCCCACCGAGATTGGCAGTGTAAACTCTTTGTTTCCTTTTTGTAACTTTTCGGTCTCACCGAAAGAGCAAATCGGTCCCACCGAGTTTACCTGACCAACTCTCTGGTTAGCTTATTACCAAACTCGGTCTCACCGAGTTTGTGTAATCGGTCTCACCGAGATTACGTTATGCCCAAACCCTAACCATATCGGTCCTACCGAGTTGCATGTCAGTCCCACCGAAAATCTCTAACGGTCACTAGGTTTACCTTTTCGGTCCGACCGAGTTTGTTGATTCGGTCCCACCGAGATTGGAAAACTGTGTGTAACGGTTGGATTTTGTGTGGAGGCTATATATACCCCTCCACCTCCTCTTCATTCGTGGAGAGAGCCATCAGAACACATACACAATTCCAACTCATATGTTCTGAGAGAGAACCACCTACTCATGTGTTGAGATCAAGACATTCCATTCCTACCATATGAATCTTGATCTCTAGCCTTCCCAAGTTGCTTTCCACTCAAATCTTCTTTCCACATAATCCAAATCCTATGAGAGAGAGTTGAGTGTTGGGGAGACTATCATTTGAAGCACAAGAGCAAGGAGTTTCATACACACCATTTGTTACTTCTTGGAGAGTGGTGTCTCCTAGATTGGCTAGGTGTCACTTGGGAGCCTCCGAGTTGTGGAGTTGAACCAAGGAGTTTGTAAGGGCAAGGAGATCGCTACTTCGTGAAGATCTACGGCTAGTGAGGCAAGTCCTTCGTGGGCGATGGCCATGGTGGGATAGACAAGGTTGCTTCTTCGTGGACCCTTTGTGGGTGGTTGCTTCTTCGTGGACCCTTCGTGGGTGGAGCCCTGTGTGGACTCGCGCAACCGTTACCCTTGGGTGGAGCCCTGTGTGGACTCGCGCAACCGTTACCCTTCGTGGGTTGAAGTCTCCATCAACGTGGATGTAGGATAGCACCACCTATCCGAACCACGGGAAAAACATCCGTGTCTCCAATTGCGTTTGAATTCTCCAAACCCTTCCCTATTCTTGCAAGTTGCATGCTTTACATTCCGCTGCTCATATACTCTTTGCATGCTTGCTTGATATGTATTTGTGTATGTTGAAATTGTGCCTAAAACTCCACTCAAACCAAAAAGGCCTAAAAATTGCAACTTTAGCACTAAGTGTCTAATCACCCCCCCCCTCTAGACACATCTACTTCTAGATCCTACAAGTGGTATCAGAGCTTTGGTCTCCATTGCCTTGGTTTAATCACCATTGGAGGAAGATGGATGTGTCTACCTTAGGGAGTCTTAGACATAGAGTGCCTATTCTTGATGGAGAGTATTTTCATGAGTGGAAAAATGAGATGCTTGTAATTTTCAATCAATATCATTTGAACAAGTATATTGCTAGCCCTTGTGCACCTCATATTGATCCTTTGCATCCTACCCTAGATGAAGATATTGACATGATTCGCAATCTTAGAACTATTGAGCTCATCATTAGAGGATTGCCCAAAAATTTGATTGCTAGTTTGCCTACTCTTAATTGTGCCTATACTATATGGAAATTTCTTGAGGAACGATTTCGATCATTCCTTGAAAACTTTGGATGAAATTCTCCATAAATCTATTGCCTTGAGTGATGAACTCTAGTGATCCTAGTTTTGGTAATTGTCTATTTGAACTTACCAATCTTAAGCATGCTAAAGGAGATGTTGGAATCATTAGTGATATCATATTCGAAGCTATAAGAATTCATAAAAGTGACCACTTTGATGATCATTTATCTAATGAATTACCCTCTCTAGGAAATGATGAGTCACAAGATCATGATGAACATGGATACTATGATGATGATGATATGATGATGATAGTGACTTCGATCTTGATGATGCAATGAGACATTTTGGTCTTATGGCAAATCTTCGGGGATATGAATCAGGAGGAAAGGAATGGGTTCTTGATAGTGGATGTACTGATCATATGACCGGAGATGAAGAGATGTTTCGTGAGCTTGCTGAAAATGACGGCCCTCGAAAATATGTCACCTTTGGTGATAATTCAAAGGGTAAAGTGGTTGGCCTTGGTAAGGTGGCCATCTCACATGATAGTTCCATTCAAAATGTCATGCTCGTTGAATCTCTCGGCTACAACTTACTTTCAGTATCTAGACTTGCTGATTTCGGTTTGAATGTCCTATTTACTGAGGTAGATTGCCAAGTATTTCGTCGAGACAATCATAAAATGGTCTTTACGGGTATGCGTAGAGGTGATCTTTACATTGTCGATTTCTCTAAAAAGGCACAACCTAAAACTTGCTTTATCCTCAAAAGGTTGGTTGTGGCATAGACGACTAGGTCACGTTGGCATGAGAAACCTTGACAAGCTTATTAAAGGAAATCATATCCTTGGAGTTAACGATGTCATATTTGATAAGGATAGACTTTGCAGTGCTTGTCAAGCAGGTAAACAGGTTGGAGGAAGGCATCCCGTGAAGAACATCATGACCACAAGAGGCCACTCGAGCTACTTCATATGGATCTTTTTGGTCCCAACGCCTACAAGAGTCTCGGTGGAAATTCTTTTGGTCTAGTTATAGTTGATGATTTTTCAAGATTTACGTGGGTGTTCTTTCTTAATGACAAGTCGCAGGTCCAGAAGATCTTCAGAAACTTCGCTAGGAAGGCCCAAAATCAGTTTGACGTGAAGATCAAGAAGGTTCGGAGTGACAACGGAACGGAGTTCAAGAACGCAAATGTGGACACCTTTCTTGACGAAGAAGGGATTTCACACGAGTTCTCGGCTACGTACACACCTCAACAAAATGGAGTTGTTGAGAGGAAGAACCGGACGCTCATCGAAATGGCAAGAATGATGCTTGATGAATACAAGACGCCGAAGCACTTTTGGGCAGAAGCGGTTGAGACAGCTTGTCACGCAACAAATCGCTTATATCTTCACAAGCTACTCGGCAAGACGGCATACGAGCTTCTCACCGGTAACAAACCCCAAGTTGGATACTTTCGAGTATTCGGCTCAAAGTGCTACATTCTTGATAAGCATCGTCGTTCAAAGTTTGCTCCTAAATCTCATGAAGGTTTTCTACTTGGTTATGGCTCAAACTCTCACACTTACCGTGTCTACAACAATTTCACCCGAAAGGTTGAAGAGACGGTAGATGTAAGTTTGATGAATCTAATGGCTCGCAAGTAGAGCAATTTCCAATTGATGTAGGAGACAAAGACCCTTCAGAAGCAATCCAAGACTTGTCCATTGGCAAAATTCGTCCAACGGAGGTGAAGGAGAGTACTTCATCCGTCCAAGTGGAAGCTTCTACTTCACGACAAGGTGAACCAAGAATCGACACGGAAGCATCCACAAGTGGGACACACCAAGATGAAGAAGACAAGGAAATGCATCAAGACGAACATCAACAACCTCTTTCTCCACCACGACAAGAGAACGACGACGTCAACAATGAAGAAGGCCAAGAAGAAGAACAAGATGAAGAAGATGTTCAACGAAGACCCAAGCAAAAGCTCTCACGAGTTCGAGCAAGAATTGCCAAAGATCATCCCGTCGAGCAAATCCTCAATGATATACAAACCGGGAGAATCACTCGCTCAAAAACTCGTTTAGCTAACTTTTGTGAAAACTATTCATTCATCTCTAGCATTGAACCTATGAAGGTTGAAGAAGCATTGGAAGATCCGGATTGGATAAACGCTATGCATGAAGAGCTACATAATTTTGAGAGAAACCAAGTTTGGACATTGGTTGAGAAGCCCGACAACAACCACAACATCATTGGTACCAAATGGGTGTTTCGCAACAAGCAAGATGAAGATGGACAAGTGGTTCGCAACAAAGCACGTCTCGTCGCCCAAGGTACACACAAGTCGAAGGTATGGACTATGGTGAGACGTATGCTCCCGTTGCTAGACTTGAGTCCATTCGCATCTTACTTGCCTATGCTAATCACCATAATATCACCTTGTACCAAATGGACATTAAAAGTGCTTTTCTAAATGGTGAAATAGAGGAGGAAGTTTATGTCAAACAACCTCCCGGCTTTATCAATCCTAAGAAACCAAATCATGTTTACAAACTTCACAAAGCTCTTTATGGTCTTAAACAAGCTCCTAGAGCATGGTATAAATGCTTGACCAAGTTCCTTACTACAAGTGGTTTTGAAATTGGTAAAATTGATTCTACTCTTTTTACTAAAAGGGTTAATGGAGAACTATTTGTATGCCAAATTTATGTTGATGATATCATATTTGGTTCAACTAACCCTCTCTTTAGTGAAAAGTTTGGAAAGCTAATTTCAGAGAAGTTTGAGATGTCTATGATGAGTGAACTCAAATTCTTTCTCGGTTTGCAAATCAAGCAAACTAAGGAAGGTACATTTGTCTCTCAAATGAAGTACATCAAGGACTTATTCAAGAAGTTCAATATGCAAGAATGCAAAGGTATGTCTACACCCATGCCTACTAGTGGACATAATGATTTGACCAAAGATGGTGAACCGGTTGATCAAAAGGTTTATCGCTCTATGATTGGTTCATTGTTATACCTATGTGCTTCACGTCCCGATATTATGCTAAGTGTGTGCATGTGTGCACGATATCAAGCTGCTCCTAAAGAATGTCATCTTAAGGCTGTGAAAAGGATAGTGAGATATTTAATCCATACACCAAATTTTGGCATTTGGTATCCTAAGAGGTCTTCTTTTGATCTTGTTGGCTATTCCGACTCGGATTATGCCGGAGACAAGGTTGATAGAAAGTCCACTTCGGGTACTTGTCAATTTCTTGGTAGATCTCTTGTGTCTTGGTCTTCCAAGAAACAAAACTCGGTATCCTTATCCACCGCCGAAGCGGAATACATTGCCGCTGGTTCATGTTGTGCTCAATTACTTTGGATGACCCAAACTCTTAAAGATTATGGGATTTATGTGAAACATGTTCCACTGCTTTGTGACAATGAAAGTGCTATCAAAATTGGTCATAATCCTGTACAACATTCTCGAACTAAGCATATTGAAGTTCGTCATCATTTCATTCGAGATCATGTTGCTAAGGGTGACATTAATCTTAAGCACGTTCGCACCGATAAGCAATTAGCGGATATATTTACTAAACCTCTTGATGAGAAAGTATTTTGCAGGTTGAGAGGTGAATTGAACATCATTGATGCTTCGAACTTGGAGTAGAAACTCCATTGGATACATGCAAGACATGAGCTTATGACTAATCCATGATATATCTCTTATGATGACTATCTTATGTCTTGGATATATTTGTACCTTGCATGTTGTCTAACCCATGTAGGTGCTTGGTTGAATCTAATTCCATGAGATTGCGACTCACTCACATCTTGAGCAATCTCTACATCACCAAGACTCTACACAATGGTGGTTGAAGACAAGGAAGCACAAAACCATTCAAACATATCCTTTGACAAATTCTATGTTGAGCTTCATGATTGTCATTTTTGGATACACAAGTGCTCTTCCTTGCAAGAACTAACCCATGTAGGTAGATGAACTCAAACTCCAAGTGGTGCTCCCAACTCTTGATGAGCTACATCAACCTTGAGCACCCACACAAGTTCAACTACATGAGCAAGAACCACACCACCACCCAAGGTATGTTATTCCATCTTAGAGAAGCTTTACTCCAAGACATGAGTCAAAGCAACTCAACAAGATGTGAATACATCAAGATGCTTAAACGAAAAATGGTAACCCCATTTTGAGCTTAAACGATGAGTATGACCTATGATCAAGTGTTCTCACTTGACTCCTAAGTCAATATACTCTAACATAGGTAACTATGTCACCGCCCAACTCTAGATGAAGCTCTCTTGTGTTCTTTCTTTGTGTTTTTGCATTTGTCTCATGCATGTTTATTTTCTCTCTCCTTTTTCAAAAACAAAAAAAAACTTCATCTAGATCCTTCAATTTCTTCTCTTTTCTCTTTGTTTTTTGTTCTGCATTTTCTGGACTTAATTCCTTACAAATCCTTCAGGAAATTCATTGCAAATCTTTGTGAGATCCTACATGTCTAGTGAGCTGAGGTGACAAGTGTTTTTCTCTGTGTGAACTCGGTTTCACCGACTTGTAATTTTCGGTCCAACCGAATCTTTTCGGTGCCACCGAAACATACCACTCGGTGCCACCGACTTCGCAACAGGAAAAACAGTTTGCCACTTGTTCTATATTTCTTCTGATCCAGCTCTACTCAATGAATCTTGTCCTCTACAAGCATCACAGTTTTATCCATTGCTTTGTGCTGAGTCTCAAGGACCAAACCTATACGACGGATTCCAGAAAGCCCTTCTTGGAAATTGATGTCAAAGGGGGAGAGAGAGATCACATCAAGGGAGAGAAAAAGTCTCAAGGACCAAACCTACAAGAGAGAAAGTATTAAGGGGGAGAGAGAGATTCCAGGGGGAGAGAATACTCAAGGATCCCAGATGTCCCAGATGTTTGATGCTTGATGTTCAAGAGGAGAGATGTCACATGTCTTTTTAGGGGGAAAGACATGTTCATTTGTATCTTTCAGCTCTGATTTGCTGTTCCTTATCTTCTCCCAATATCCCATGTAAGATTCTGGGGGAGCAAGACACCTAAGGGAAAGAAATCAGTCAAATTCATTGCATATCTTTATTCTTGGGGACATGTTGAATCCAATGTGGTACCTTGTACACACTCTCTACATGTCATCCCAGTCTTGGTATTCTTGTGATTTATTTTGTTTGCTCTGGCTAGTGGATGTACCTGTGTTATCTAACTTTGTTTGTGCAGGTTCATTCCATCCTAAGCCAACTCAAGACCACAAGGTAAGTATATGCATCAAAATCATGAGTATGAGGAGTTCTTGCTTATGTACATACTGTTTGCAAGAAGGACTCATGAGCATGAAGGTATTTTCCTTGATAATCTTTTGCTCTGATGCATATGGCCAAGATACATGTAACACATTGCCTACTCTGTCATGGTTATGCTCTCACATGCCTCTATATTTCATATTTACATGAGTGCATACATGTAGGGGGAGCCTATGCTTGTTACATGTCCTTCCAAAGCTTTACTTGCTGTTCTTTATATCTTTATCTAAAGCTTTGATGTATGTTGCCATCAATTACCAAAAAGGGGGAGATTGAAAGCACAAGTGCTCCCTAGGTGGTTTTGGTAATTGATGACAACATATCTCTTGTTGGACTAACGTTTCTATCTAGTATGTTTCAGATAAGTTCAACAATGGAGTGGCATGGACTAAAGGTTGTGGGAATTCTCCAAGATGCTAAGGACAAAGGATTGGCTAAAGCTTAAAGCTCAAGACTCTTCATTTTACATTTTAAGATCACATTGAGTCCATAGGAAAAGCCAATACTATCAAGGAGGGATGAGGTGTTGCTTAATGAGCCTCTTGCTTCATGTGCTTAATGATATGCTCCAAAATCCTCAGCTACTTTCCCACTTCCACATATGACCTAAACCCTAAGCCAAACTCGGTCCTACCGATTCTTTCTATCCGGCGCCACCGAGTTTCACTTGTCATA
The DNA here is from genome assembly GCF_003073215.2 of Triticum urartu. Taxonomy (NCBI): domain Eukaryota; kingdom Viridiplantae; phylum Streptophyta; class Magnoliopsida; order Poales; family Poaceae; genus Triticum; species Triticum urartu. Next base: position 161,867,664 of record NC_053023.1, on the reverse strand, counting down.
AGCCACTGCCAAACCCTAGCAATTCGGTTCTACCGATAGGGATCTCGGTCTCACCGAGATGGGATTGCAAACTCTCTGTTTCCCTTTCGTAACTTTTCGGTCTCACCGAAAGAGCGAATCGGTCCCACCGAGATTGCAGTGTAAACTCTTGTTTCCTTTTTGTAACTTTTCGGTCTCACCGAAAGAGCAAATCGGTCCCACCGAGTTTACCTGACCAACTCTCTGGTTAGCTTATTACCAAACTCGGTCTCACCGAGTTTGTGTAATCGGTCTCACCGAGATTACGTTATGCCCAAACCCTAACCATATCGGTCCTACCGAGTTGCATGTCAGTCCCACCGAAAATCTCTAACGGTCACTAGGTTTACCTTTTTCGGTCCGACCGAGTTTGTTGATTCGGTCCCACCGAGATTGGAAAACTGTGTGTAACGGTTGGATTTTGTGTGGAGGCTATATATACCCCTCCACCTCCTCTTCATTCATGGAGAGAGCCATCAGAACACATACACAATTCCAACTCATATGTTCTGAGAGAGAACCACCTACTCATGTGTTGAGACCAAGATATTCCATTCTTACCATATGAATCTTGATCTCTAGCCTTCCCCAAGTTGCTTTCCACTCAAATCTTCTTTCCACCAAATCCAAATCCTATGAGAGAGAGTTGAGTGTTGGGGAGACTATCATTTGAAGCACAAGAGCAAGGAGTTCATTACCTACACACCATTTGTTACTTCTTGGAGAGTGGTGTCTCCTAGATTGGCTAGGTGTCACTTGGGAGCCTCCGACAAGATTGTGGAGTTGAACCAAGGAGTTTGTAAGGGCAAGGAGATCGCCTACTTCGTGAAGATCTACCGCTAGTGAGGCAAGTCCTTCGTGGGCGATGGCCATGGTGGGATAGACAAGGTTGCTTCTTCGTGGACCCTTGTGGGTGGGTTGCTTCTTCGTGGACCCTTCGTGGTGGAGCCCTCGTGGACTCGCGCAACCGTTACCCTTGTGTGGGTGGAGCCCTCTGTGGACTCGCGCAACCGTTACCCTTCGTGGGTTGAAGTCTCCATCAACGTGGATGTAGGATAGCACCACCTATCCGAACCACGGGAAAAACATCCGTGTCTCCAATTGCGTTTGAATTCTTCCCTTACATTCTTGCAAGTTGCATGCTTTACATTCCGCTGCTCATATACTCTTTGCATGCTTGCTTGATATGTATTGTGTATGTTGAAATTGTGCCTAAACTCCACTCAAACCAAAAAGGCCTAAAAATTGCAACTTTAGCACTAAGTGTCTAATCCCCCCCCCCTCTAGACACATCTACTTCTAGATCCTACAGCTTCCGTTGTCGATCTACAAGGGTACGTAGATCACACTCTCCCCCTCTCGTTGCTATGCATCACCATGATCTTGCATGTGCGTAGGAAATTTTTTGAAATTACTACGAAACCCAACAAGCGGTGCTTCCAGGACGTAATTCTTCTGTGCAGCAATGAGGATAATCCTCAAGTTACGAACCCAGTCCGTGTAATTGCTACCATCATCTTTCAACTTTGCTTTCTCAAGGAACGCATTAAAATTTAACGGAACAACAGCACGGGCCATCTATCTACAATCAAACATAAACAAGCAAGATACTATCAAGTACTAAGTTCATGATAAATTTAAGTTCAATTAATCATATTACTTAAGAACTCCCACTTAGATAGACATCCCTCTAATCCTCTAAGTGATCATGTGATCCAAATCAACTAAACCATGTCCGATCATCACGTGAGATGGAGTAGTTTCATTGGTGAACATCACTATGTTGATCATATCTACTATATGATTCACGCTCGACCTTTCGGTCTCCGTGTTCTGAGGCCATATCTGCACATGCTTGGCTCGTCAAGTATAACCTGAGTATTCTGCGTGTGCAACTGTTTTGCACCCGTTGTATTTGAACGTAGAGCCTATCACACCCGATCATCACGTGGTGTCTCAGCACGAAGAACTTTCGTAACGGTGCATACTCAGGGAGAACACTTCTTGATAATTAGTGAGAGATCGCTACCGTCAATCAAAGCAAGATAAGATGCATAAAAGATAAACATCACATGCAATCAATATAAGTGATATGATATGGCCATCATCATCTTGTGCTTGTGATCTCCATCTTCGGAGCACCGTCGTGATCACCATCGTCACCGGCGCGACACCTTGATCACCATCGTAGCATCGTTGTCGTCTCGCCAATCTTATGCTTCCACGACTATCGCTACCGCTTAGTGATAAAGTAAAGCATTACAGTGCAATTGCATTGCATACAATAAAGCGACAACCATATGGCTCCTGCCAGTTGCCGATAACTTGGTTACAAAACATGATCATCTCATACAATAAAATTAAGCATCATGTCTTGACCATATCACATCACAACATGCCCTGCAAAAACAAGTTAGACGTCCTCTACTTTGTTGTTGCAAGTTTTATGTGGCTGCTACGGGGTTAAGCAAGAACCAATCTTACCTACACATCAAAACCACAACGATAGTTTGTCAAGTTGGTGCTGTTTTAACCTTCGCAAGGACCGGGCGTAGCCACACTCGGTTCAACTAAAGTTGGAGAAACTGACACCCGCTAGCCACCTTTGTGCAAAGCACGTCGGGAGAACCGGTCTCACGTAAGCGTACGCGTAATGTCGGTCCGGGCCGCTTCGTCCAACAATACCGCCGAACCAAAGTATGACATGCTGGTAAGCAGTATGACTTATATCGCCCACAACTCATTTGTGTTCTACTCGTGCATATAACATCAACACATAAAACCTAGGCTTGGATGCCACTGTTGGGGAACGTAGTAATTTCAAAAAAATTCCTACGCACACGCAAGATCATGGTGATGCATAGCAACGAGAGGGGAGAGTGTGATCTACGTACCCTTGTAGACCGACAATGGAAGCGTTAGCACAATGCGGTTGATGTAGTCGTACGTCTTCACGGCCCGACCGATCAAGCACCGAAACTACGGCACCTCCGAGTTTTAGCACACGTTCAGCTCGATGACGATCCCCGAACACCGATCCAGCAAAGTGTCGGGGAAGAGTTCCGTCAGCACGACGGCGTGGTGACGGTCTTGATGTTCTACCGTCGCAGGGCTTCGCCTAAGCACCGCTACAATATTATCGAGGATTATGGTGGAAGGGGGCACCGCACATGGCTAAGAAAACGATCACGTGGATCAACTTGTGTGTCTAGGGGTTCCCCCTGCCCCCGTATATAAAGGAGCAAGGGGAGGAGGCCGGCTGGCCCTATAGGCGCGCCAAGGAGGAGTCCTCCTCCTAGTAGGATCCTAGTAGGAGTAGGACTCCTACTAGGAGGGGGAAGGAAGTGGGGAAGGAGAAGGAAAGGGGGGCGCCGCCCCCCCTCTCCTAGTCCAATTCGGACCAGGGGGGAGGAGGCGCGCGGCCCACCCTGGCTGCCCTTCTCTTTCTCCACTAAGGCCCATATGGCCCATTACTTCTCCCGGGGGGGGTTCCGGTAACCCTCCGGTACTCCGGTTTTCTCCGAAATCACCCGGAACACTTCCGGTGTCCGAATATAGCCGTCCAATGTATCAATCTTTATGTCTCGACCATTTCGAGACTCCTCGTTATGTCTGTGATCACATTCGGGACTCCTAACTAACTTCGGTACATCAAAACTCATAAACTCATAATATAACTGTCATCGAAACCTTAAGCGTGCGGACCCTACGGGTTCGAGAACAATGTAGACATGACCGAGACATGTCTCCAGTCAATAACCAATAGCGGAACCTGGATGCTCATATTGGCTCCTACATATTCTACGAAGATCTTTATCGGTCAGGCCGCATAACAACATACATTGTTCACTTTATCATCGATATGTTACTTGCCTGAGATTCGATCGTCGGTATCTCAATACCTAGTTCAATCTCATTACCGGCAAGTCTCTTTACTCGTTTCGTAATACATCATCTCGCAACTAACTCATTATTTGCAATGCTTGCAAGGCTTATGTGATGTGCATTACCAAGAGGGCCCAGAGATACCTCTCCGACAATCGGAGTGACAAATCCTAATATCGAAATACGCCAACCCAACATTTACCTTTGGAGACACCTATAGAGCTCCTTTATAATCACCTAGTTACGTTGTGACGTTTGGTAGCACACAAAGTGTTCCTCCGGCAAACGGGAGTTGCATAATCTCATAGTCATAGGAACATGTATAAGTCATGAAGAAAGCAATAGCAAGATACTAAACGATCGGGTGCTAAGCTAATGGAAATGGGTCATGTCAATCACATCATTCTCCTAATAATGTGATCCCGTTAATCAAATGACAACACATGTCTATGGTTAGGAAACATAACCATCTTTGATTAATGAGCTAGTCAAGTAGAGGCATACTAGTGACGTTTGGTTTGTCTATGTATTCACACAAGTATTATGTTTCCAGATAATACAATTCTAGCATGAATAATAAACATTTATCATGATATAAGGAAATAAAATAATAACATTATTATTGCCTCTAGGGCATATTTCCTTCAGATAGTATGTCTATTATTCTTGGAAGACCCTTTTTGAATACTTCAGGGGTTGTTATTGATTGCACTAAAGGCAATGTCACTTTTCATGTTAATGGTAATGTGCATACGGTACACTTTCCGAGGAAACAACCTCAAGTTCATAGTATCAACTCTATTGGAAAATTTTCATCGATTATATTTGGAGGTCTTGAATTTCCTTTTCCTACTGTCAAGAAGAAATATGATATTCTTATTATTGGGGATGTGCATATCCCGGTTGAGGTAACATAGTGTTATTCGAAATTTCTCCGGTTCCATGTTATTCAGAATGAGTTCGTTAACAAGACTTGATCAACCTTGTTAGTGGATTCCTTTTGGTGAGCATGAGATGGATGAAACTAGAAGGCACAACTCTCTGTACCCTCCTTTTACTTTCTGTTATTTATATTAAATAAAATAAAAATAAGTATTTTTTGTCAGTTATCTGATTATGCGTGCAATATGAAAATACCCTGTAAATAAAAGTTCTCCAAATGCCCTGAAATTTAAATATGATTTTTTCTGGATAATTTGAGAATATTTGGCACTGAGAACACAGCAGGGGGGCATCCACCTGGCCACGAGGGTGGAGGGTGAGCCCTACCCCCTGGGCGCGCCCCCTGCCTCGTGGGCCCATGGTGGCCCTCCTCCACTTATCCTTTCACCCACACACTCCTTCCTCCCCCAAACACGAATATCCAGCTCAAGCACGAGTTCTAGCTCATTTTGCTACTATTTTCGATCTCCTTACTCAAAGCACCTCTCACAAAAATGCTTGGGGAGATTGTTCCTTGGTATGTGACTCCTTCATTGGTCCAATTAGTTTTTGTTCTAGTGCTCTATTCATTGCAAATTTTTGCTTCTTAGGTGATCCTGTTCTTGAGCTTGCATGTCAAATTTATATGGTTCCAAGTAGTTTTGATGCATGATATAGGCTCTAGGCACTTGTATGAGTAGTTGCTATCAATATTATTGAGTTTGGTTCACTTTTATTTTGAAGTTACTAAAAAATCAGAATTTTTCAGAGAAAGAAATATGCTTAGGAAAATGTTCCAGGGTGGTTCTTCAAGGAAGCAAGGACCCAGGCTTGCAATGCGTGATGTTGATGATGAGCCACCAAGAGACGCTCTAGTGCGTCCTTGTGAATGGCCTTCTGAGAACTTTATGGATCGAGCGGGAATTAAGGAAGAATTTAAAGCATATTTGCGTAATGCTAATCTTGTGAGCTTCGAGGAAGAGAAGTGCAGCCAGTATCACAATCTCACTAGTTCCTTTGTGATGAGGTTTGAATTTTCATCTTCACGTAATTCTTCAACTGTCCTGTTTGATCTTTATGAATATTCTTACACTATGGACTTAGAGGATTTTACCACTGCTTGCAAACTTTCACACTGGGGCAGTATAAGGGATCCTCGCAAATCTGAATTTAGAGATTTTCTTGCTAGCATAACTATGGGAGAATCTAGAGATATAACACAAGCTACCATAGGGAGCATTCACTTTCCTGCTATACATTATTTTGCTCTCTTCATAGGTAGATGCATTAATGGTAAAGATGAGGCATGTCACATGTGTGTCCCTGACCTCAGTATTCTTAGGAGTGCTGTGTTAGGAGATAAACCTTATAATTTGGGAGCCATTGTTGCACGTAGGTTGCATCTTAATAGATTTAATGGAAATTTCTTTGGAGGAATTTATGCAACCCGCATAGCTAATTTTCTTGGTATAGCCATACGCGAAGATGATATTGAATTACCCCCTGCTTACCTAGACTTTAATGCTATGGTTCACCACCAGTTTGTCGAGAGGAATGAATCACCTCTCCAGTATCGACTAATCTTTGACAGACGTCGTGCTGTCCATATTACTCTCCCTGCTCATGTCTTCTTTGATCATCAGGCAAAAGGAAGATATGTTATTACCAGAGAGGAGGCAGATGAGTACGAGAGGAGAGAGGAGGCCGCTTGTCACCACGCTGCAGCGCAGGAGGCGATAGCCGCTGCATCTCAGTATGACCCCAACTACTATTATGGATATCCTCCAGGCCAACCGTGGCCATAGACCAACTTAGGCCAAAAGCCTAAGCTTGGGGGAGTATGTATTTCCCACCGACATTACATTTATGTTCACACACTCATTGCTAGATGTCGGTGCTCATACTTTTTCATTGTATCATCCATGCTAGTTTACTTTCCTTTTTATGCTTTCTTTTTGTGTGTTTAATAAACATTAAGAAAAACCAAAAAATTTAGTTGTAGTTTTTAATTAGTTTACTTTCAATGCTTGTAGTAGTAATTAAAAAGAAACCCCAAAAAGATTTCATGTTCTTCTTTTACTTGTTGGGAGCTCTCCCATGTAAATAGTTTTATTTCTTTTCTTTTCTTTGGGGGTCGATGGGAGAAGACCATGATTAAATTGTTGAAGTGGCTCTTATATGCATAATTTTTGATCTGACAAAAGAGCCCATATTGCCTTGTCTTATCCTGTTTATTGAATGCTTGCAGATTTCATCTTAGTCCAATGCACGTGCACTATTATTATTATCCACATCGTTCGGTCGTGCAAGTGAAAGGCAATAATGATGATCATATGATGAACTTATTGAGATGAGAAAAGCTGGTATGAACTCGACCTCTTTTGTTTTTGTAAATATGATTAGTTCATCGTTCTTGATTAGGCCTATTATGCATAAACATGTTTGCAATGACAACTAGAGATCATAGTTCTTGTGCCATGCTTGATTAGCTAGGAGCTTATAATGGTTTACCTTGCATGCCAACATGCTATTAAAATGGTTATGATGTGGTATGATAGGGTGGTATCCTCCTATGAATGATTTAAGTGACTTGACTTGGCGCATGTTCACGCATGTAGTTGAAACAAAATCAACATAGCCTTCACGATATTTATGTTCATGGTGGATTACATCCTATTCATGCTTGCATTCGGTGTTGATTAATTTTAATGCATGTTCATGACTGTTGTCGCTCTCTAGCTGGTCGCTTCCCAGTCTTTTGCTAGCCTTCACCTGTACTAAGCGGGAATACTGCTTGTGTATCCAATCCCTTAAACCCCAAAGTTATTCCACATGAGTCCACTATACCTACCTATATACGGTATCTACCTGCCGTTCCAAGTAAATTTATATGTGCCAAAATCTAAACCTTCAAATAAATATCCTGTTTTGTATGCTCGAATAGCTCATGTATCAACTAGGGCTGTCCGTATCTTCCATATTAGGCGGGTTATTCTCAAGAGGAGTGGACTCCGCTCCTCACTCACGAGAAAGTGGCTGGTCACCGAGATGCCGAGTCCCATGCTTTATGCAAATCAAATCAAAATAATTGCAAAAAAACTCCCCTTGGGACTCTTGTTAGTTGGAGGCACTCGTTGTTTCGAGCAAGCCATGGATTGATGCTTGTTGGTGGAAGGGGGAGTATAAACTTTATCATTCTGTTTGGGAACCGCCTATAATGTGTGTAGCATGGAAGATATCGCCATCTCTTGGTTGTTATGTTGACAATGAAAGTATACCGCTCAAAATATTATTCATCTCTATTTCGAAACCGAGCTCTGGCACCTCTACAAATCCCTGCTTCCCTCTGCGAAGGGCCTATCAATTTACTTTCATGCTGAGTCATCATCCTCTTATTAAAAAGCACCAGTTGGAGAGCACCACTGTCATTTGCATTCATTACTGTTAGTTTACATTGAGTATGACTTGACTGGATCTCTTTTACCATGAATTACAATGTCTAGTCAGTCCTTGGTCTTTGAAGGTGCTCCGCATTTATGTTTTGCAGTCTCAGAAAGGGCTAGCGAGATACCATCTTGTTATATCATATTATGATTGTTTTGAGAAAGTGTTGTCATCCGAGATTTATTATTATTGCTCGCTAGTTGATTATGCCATTGATATGAGTAAACTTGAGACCTAAGCGTTAATGTGAATGTGGTTAGTTATAATCTTTGCTGAAAACTTGAATGTTGGCTTTACATATTTACAACAACAAGAGCAAACAGAGTTTGTAAAAGTTTTTCTTTTTCACTTTCAGTTTATCAACTGAATTGCTTGAGGACAAGCAAAGGATTAAGCTTGGGGGAGTTGATACGTCTCCGTCGTATCTACTTTTCCAAACACTTTTGCCCTTGTCTTGGACTCTAACTTGCATGATTTGAATGGAACTAACCCGGACTGACGTTGTTTTCAGCAGAATTACCATGGTGTTATTTATGTGTAGAAACAAAAGTTCTCGGAATGACCTGAAACTTCACAGAGCAACTTTTTGGAAAATATAAAAAATACCTGCAAAAGATGAAGGCCAGGGGGCCCACCACCTATCCACGAGGGTGGGGGCGCGCCTGCCCCCCTAGGGCTCGCCCCCTACCTCATGGGCCCCCTGGAGCTCCTCCGACTCCAACTCAAACTCTATATATTGTGTTTCGGGGAGAGAAAAATCAGAGAGAAGAATTCATCATGTTTTACGATATGGAGCCGCCGCCAAGCCCTAAAACCTCTTGGGAGGGCTGATCTGGAGTCCGTTCGGGGCTCCGGAGAGGGGAATCTGTCACCATCGTCATCATCAACCATCCTCCATCACCAATTTCATGATGCTCTCCGCCGTGCGTGAGTAATTCCATCGTAGGCTTGCTGGACGGTGATGGGTTGGATGAGATTTATCATGTAATCGAGTTAGTTTTGTTAGGGTTTGATCCCTAGTATCCACTATATTCTGAGATTGATGTTGCTATGACTTTGCTATGCTTAATGCTTGTCACTAGGGCCCGAATGCCATGATTTCAGATCTGAACCTATTATGTTTTCATCAATATATGAGAGTTCTTGATCCTATCTTGCAAGTCTATAGTCACCTACTATGTGTTATGATCCATTAAGCCCGAAGTGACAATAATCGGGATACTTACCGGTGATGACCGTAGTTTGAGGAGTTCATGTATTCACTATGTGTTAATGCTTTGGTCCGGTACTCTATTAAAAGGAGGCCTTAATATCCCTTAGTTTCCACTAGGACCCCGCTGCCACGGGAGGGTAGGACAAAAGATGTCATGCAAGTTCTTTTCTATAAGCACGTATGACTATATTCGGAATACATGCCTACATTACATTGATGAATTGGAGCTAGTTCTTTGTCACCCTAGGTTATGACTGTTACATGATGAACCGCATCCGGCATAATTCTCCATCACCGATCCATTGCCTACGAGCTTTCCATATATTGTTCTTCGCTTATTTACTTTTTCGTTGCTATTGCTATCATCACTACAAAATACCAAAAACATTAGTTTTGCTACTGTTACATTTTGCTACCGTTACCACTACTATCATATTACTTTGCTACTAAACACTTTTCTGCAGATACTAAGTTTCTAGGTGTGGTTGAATTGACAACTCAGCTGCTAATACTTGAGAATATTCTTTGGCTCCCCTTGTGTCGAATCAATAAATTTGGATTGAATACTCTACACTCGAAAACTGTTGCGATCCCCTATATTTGTGGGTTATCAAGGGCGCGGACGGAGTTTTGCGCTAAAAGAAAGTTGTCGTGGATGCACTTCGATTTTAGGAATGTCGTCTGCGCCGGTGAGATGATGGAGCCAATGACTGACGCCAATCTAATCGAGAGAACCTTGGAGATGAGCTTGGTTATCGAATGGATCAAACTAATGGGCCTGAAGTGGGTGATCTCCGTTGCCCCATCCTTTTTTTGTAGGAGAATGATTGTAGCTTTGTTGATCGCCGACATGTCGCCGCCTGAGAGATTGTAGAATTGGTGGAAGGCAGCCATGACGTCTGTCTTGATGATGGACCAACACGAGCGGAAGAAAGTGCCATTGAAGTCGTCCGGCCCCGGGGACTTCTCTTGTGGAGATTTGCATATCGCCGCCCACACCTCGTCCTCAGTGAAGGGATTGTCGAGGCTGGCTGCCGGCAAAGACGGCAGGTGGATGGATTCCCAGTTGATGGTTCGGTTGCGAGGCGATGTTGTGCCCAACGAGGATCGAAAGTGCTCATGAATGATCCGCTCCTTGTCGCCGTGGGAGGTGGCAATGGAGTCTCGAGTGTGTAGGGCATGGATGAAGTTTTTTTGGCGCCGTGAGTTGATTTTTGCCTGGAAGAACGCAATCTTGGCGTCGCCCGCGCGCAGCCAGGTGACGCGCGAGGCATGTCTCTTGCGCGCCCTCTCAATGGCGGCGAGTCCAAGGACTCGCATCTTGAGCCATTTCCGCAGCTGGAATTCATCTACCGTCAGTTGCCTACTCTCCTGAGCAATGTCGAGGCGGAGCACGATCTTGTTTGCGATGTGCATTTGAAGCTTTGTCTCGCTGAAGAAGCCCTTGGCCCAAATCTTCATGTCACGGGCCACTCGCGCGAGCTTTGTGCTGAGTCTCTTGAAAGCACAGCCAGAGGCGACTGGGCGATCCCACGCCCTCTGCACCGTAGTGTGGAAGCGAGGGAATCTCAGCCAAAAAGACTCGAAGCGGAAGCGAGCAGCGCGGCGAGGGGCTGCCGCCTCCGACGGCAGCAACGGGCAGTGGTCAGAGCACGAGGTGGAAGCGGCGTGAAGGAGGTAGGAGGGAAACATGGAGGCCCAGGCCATGGTGCAGAAAAAATTATCTATGCTAACTAGGGTTGGCGACATGCGCTCGTTGCTCCACGTAAATCTTCTGTTCTTGCACTTGATCTCCTTGAGCCCTGCCGCGTCGATCGCAGCTCGAAATTTTTCCATGATCCTACGATTTATGTTGGTGTTGTTAGCTCCATGTGTCTCCAGTGCTTATTAGCTCGGTGATTGCAGAGGAAAGGGCATTACATTGAACAAAATAGCAACCTTTTTTCCCTAAAAAAGTAGTATTGGTTGATGTATAGCTAGGCCCCATGCACGCTTTTCATAGGAGTGTACCAGTAGGTCAAGTTTGTTCAAAAAATGTTTCAGAATTTTTTTAAAAAAACTTAATTGCTAAACTATTTTTCGTATGTCGTGTTCATCTATACCGAGGTTCAGAGGAGTACTTTCCGCAATTCGACCCCCTTACGTATTTGTGCTTCGAATAATGAAGTATATGTACATATATTATATTTTCGGAAAAGGAGGCATAACCCCCGGCCTCTGCATCAATCGATGCATGCAGTCATCTTATTAAAATAGTGTGACAGAGTCTTATGGCCACAAAAGGCCCAAAATCATAGTGCAAAACGAAAGAAAACATAAAAAAGATGCCACATCCGGCAATACAAAGCAGGCTATGATGCCTATACACTTAGTATGTTATCCATTCGCCATCCAAATCGACTGAAGAAGGCTGTGCTACCGTCTCTCAATGGTTGCACCAAATAATCAAAAGCTCCCTGGAGTCTGCATGCGTGAGTAATAACCACATACGGATCCATGTTGTAGCTCTATAGATAACCTGCAAAAAAATCGTGAAGTTTGTCCCATTAAAAATCAAACCATTTTTAGTATTACATATCGTCTAAAGTAGTGCACATATCCCTATCTGAATCTGTTTCGTTGTATGTATGTCCACTCCATTGAGCCGCGTCCCAAATAACGTGTTTATGCTCGTTTGGGGATGGACTTCAAAAGCTATATGTATTGAGCGCCATAATAGTTTTGCAAGTGGACACTTGAGAAAAAGGTGTTTAATCGTTTCATTGTGATCACAAAAACAACATCTGTAGTAACCGATCTAACTTCTTTTGAGCAAGCTATCTTTGGTCAATATGACTCCTTTGTGAACCAACCACATGAAAATCTTAATTCGGAGGGAAACTTTAATCTTCCATATGTGTAATGACCTAGACAGTGGCCCGGAATCAATTAGGTCCATATACATAGATTTCACTGAAAAGATTCCATTCGCAACTAACCTCCAGTGAATTGTATCCTCAAGGTCTGATAGTTGAACCTCCATCAACCTGTGAACTAGGTGCAACCACTTGTTCCAACATTCCCCCACTAGGGATCTCCAAAATTGGATATTACGCGGTACTGAATTTAATATTGTGGCGACATAATCTTCTTTTCTTTGCACAATATTATATAGAAAAGGATTTGTGGGACCAGAGGCATCTCCCCTAGCCATTTATCCCCCCCCCAGAATCTAGTAGTGGTACCATTACCTACGGTTGACTTCACCCGTTGGAAGAAGGCGGCCTTTGTCCTCATTAACCCTTTCCAAAAAGGTGAGTCTGTAGGCCTAATTGTAACCTGGGCCAAAGTCTTAGTGCGTAAGTACTTATTCCGCAATATTTGTAACCCACATACCCTTGGTCTCCACTGATAGCATGTATAGCCATTTGCTAAGCAAGCATCTGTTCTTTACTTCTAAGTTCTCGATCCTTAACCCACCTTGGTCCTTTGGTCTGCAGATAATATCCCATCGAGTCAATCGGTATTTCTTCTTAGCCTCATCACTTTGCCAAAAGAAGCGGGATCGCTAAAATTCTAATCTTTTCCGTACCGCTACCGGCACTTCAAAGAAAGACAAAAGGAACATCGGCAAGCTAGTCAAAACCGAATTTATCAAAACCATCCGACCTCCGTAAGATATTAGCTTGCCCTTCCAGCAGCTTAGTCTTTTTACAAATCTATCTTCTATACATTTCCATTCCTTGTTCGTTAAACGCCTATGGTGGATTGGGATCCCTAAGTAACTAAATGGTAGGGAACCCATTTTGCATCCGAACAATTTTCTGTACTCATCTTGTTCCTCTTTCGCTCTCCCGAAACAGAACAATTCGTTTTTGTTAAAATTTATTTTTAGTCCAGACAATTGCTCAAATAGGCAAAGCACAAGCTTCATATTCCTTGCTTTTGCGAGGTCGTGCTCCATGAAGATAATGGTACCGTTAGCATATTGTAGAATGGATACACCCCCCCTCTACCAGGTGGGGAACCAGTCCTCCAACTTGGTCATTCTCTTTAGCCCGGCCGATGAGAACTGCCAATATATCTGCTACTTGGTTGAATAGCACGGGAGACATGGAGTCACCCTGTCTTAGCCCCTTATGTGTCTGAAAATAGTGCCCCATGTTATCATTTACTTTTATCCCAATACTACCCTTCTGTATGAATGTGTCCACCTGAGATCTCCAGGACTCATTGAACCCCTTCATACATAAGGCTTGCTGGAGGAAGGGCCATTTGACCTTATCATGCGCTTTCTCAAAGTCCACTTTGAATATAACACCATCTAGTTTCTTCATGTGGATTTCATGAAGAGTTTAATGTAGGACGACAACCCCTTCAAGGATGTGTTATCCGCGTGTTGGAAATATAACACCATCTAGTTTCTTCATGTGGATTTCATGAAGAGTTTAATGTAGGACGACAACCCCTTCAACGCGGTTTGGGTTGGTTGAACTACCGAATGAGCTATCCGCGTGTTGGAAATATGCCCTAGAGGCAATAATAAAATGATTATTATTATATTTCCTTGTTCATGGTAATTGTCTATTGTTCATCCTATAATTGTGTTATCCGGAAATCATAATACATGTGTGAATACATAGACCATAACATGTCCCTAGTAAGCCTCTAGTTAACTAGCTCGTTGATCAATAGATAGTCACGGTTTCCTGACTATGGACATTGGATGTCATTGATAACAGGATCACATCATTAGGAGAATGATGTGATGGACAAGACCCAATCCTAAGCATAGCACAAGATCATGTAGTTCATTTTCTAGAGCTTTTCCAATGTCAAGTATCATTTCCTTAGACCATGAGATCGTGTAACTCCCGGATGCCGTAGGAGTGCTTTGGGTGTACCAAACGTCACAATGTAACTGGGTGACTATAAAGGTATACTACAGGTATCCCGAAAGTATCTGTTGGGTTGACACGGATCAAGACTGGAATTTGTCACTCCGTATGACGGAGAGGTATCTCTAGGCCCACTCGGTAATGCATCATCATAATGAGCTCAATGTGACCAAGTGTTTGGTCACGGGATCATGCATTACGGTACGAGTAAAGTGACTTGCCGGTAACGAGATTGAACGAGGTATTGGGATATCGACGATCGAATCTCGGGCAAGTAACGTACCGATTGACAAAGGGAATTGAATACGGGATTGATTGAATCCTCGACATCGTGGTTCATCCGATGAGATCATCGTGGAACATGTGGGAGCCAACATGGGTATCCAGATCCCGCTGTTCGTTATTGACCGGAAAGTCGTCTCGGTCATGTCTGCATGTCTCCCGAATCCGTAGGGTCTACACACTTAAGGTTCGGTGACGCTAGGGTTGTAGAGATATTAGTATGCGGTAACCCGAAAGTGGTTCGGAGTCCCGGATGAGATCCCGGACATTATGAGGAGTTTCGGAATGGTCCGGAGGTGAAGATTTATATATATAGGAAGTCCAGTTTCGGCCATTGGGAAAGTTTCGGGGGTAATCGGTATTGTACCGGGACCACCGGAAGGGTCCCCGGGGTCCACCGGGTGGGGCCACCTATCCCGGAGGGCCCCATGGGCTGAAGTGGGAGGGGAACCACCCCCAAGTGGGCTGGTGCGCCCCCCATGGGCCTCCCCCTGCGCCTAGGGTTGGAAACCCTAGGGGTGGGGGCGCCCCACTTGACTTGGGGGCAAGCCCCCCTTGGCCCCCCCCTTGGAGATTGGATCTCCTAGGGCCGGCGCCCCCCCTAGGGGCCCTATATATAGTGGGGGGGAGGGAGGGCAGCCGCACCAAGTCTCTGGCGCCTCCCTCTCCCCACGTAACACCTCTCTCTCTCTCGTTGGAGCTTGGCGAAGCCCTGCCAAGATCACTGTTGCTTCCACCACCACGCCGTCGTGCTGTTGGATCTCCATCAACCTCTCCTTCCCCTTGCTGGATCAAGAAGGAGGAGACGTCTTCCCAACCGTACATGTGTTGAACGTGGAGGTGCCATCCGTTCGCTGCTAGGTCATCGGTGATTTGGATCACGACGAGTACGACTCCATCAACCCCGTTCTCTTGAACACTTCCGTTTGCGATCTACAAGGGTATGTAGATGCACTCCCCTCTCCCTCATTGCTAGATGAATCCATAGATTGATCTTGGTGATGCATAGAAATTTTTAATATTATGCTACGTTCCCCAACAGTGGCATCATGAGCTAGGTCTATGTGTAGTTTCTATGCACGAGTAGAACACAAGTTGTTGTGGGCGTTGATTTTGTCAATTTACTTGACGTTACTAGTCTTATCTTGATTCGGCAGCATCGTGGGATGAAGCGGCCCGGACCGACCTTACACGTACGCTTACGTGAGACTGGTTCCACCGACTGACATGCACTAGTTGCATAAGGTGGCTAGCGGGTGTCTGTCTCTCCCACTTTAGTCGGATCGGATTCGATGAAAAGGGTCCTTATGAAGGGTAAATAGAAATTGGCATATCACGTTGTGGTTTTGGCGTAGGTAAGAAACGTTCTTGCTAGAAACCTATAGCAGCCACGTAAAAACTTGCAACAACAATTAGAGGACGTCTAACTTGTTTTTGCAGCATGTGCCATGTGATGTGATATGGCCAAAAGGATGTGATGAATGATATATGTGATGTATGAGATTGATCATGTTCTTGTAATAGGAATCACGACTTGCATGTCGATGAGTATGACAACCGGCAGGAGCCATAGGAGTTGTCTTAATTTATTTATGACCTGCGTGTCAACATAAACGTCATGTAATTACTTTTTATTGCTAAACCGTTAGCCATAGTAGTAGAAGTAATAGATGACGAGATAACTTCATGAAGACACGATGATGGAGATCATGGTGTCATGCCGGTGACGATGATGATCATGGCGCCCCGAAGATGGAAATCAAAAGGAGCAAATGATATTGGCCATATCATGTCACTATTTGATTGCATGTGATGTTTATCATGTTTTACATCTTATTTGCTTAGAACGACGGTAGCTTAAATAAGATGATCCCTCGCATAATTCAAGAAAGTGTTCCCCCTAACTGTGCACCGTTGCGAAGGTTCGTTGTCTCGAAGCACCACGTGATGATCGGGTGTGATAGATTCTAATGTTCGAATACAACGGGTGTAAGCCAGATTTACACACGCAATACACTTAGGTTGACTTGACAAGCCTAGCATGTACAAACATGGCCTCGGAACACGGAAGACCGAAAGGTCGAACATGAGTCGTATAGAAGATACGATCAACATGAAGATGTTCACCAATGATGACTAGACCGTCTCACGTGATGATCGGACACGGCCTAGTTGACTCGGATCATGTATCACTTAGATGACTAGAGGGATGTCTGTCTGAGTGGGAGTTCATTAAATAATTTGATTAGATGAACTTAATTATCATGAACTTAGTCTAAAATCTTTGCAATATGTCTTGTAGATCAAATGGCCCACGCTAATGTTGCCCTCAACTTCAATGCATTCCTAGAGAAAACCAAGCTGAAAGACGATGGCAGCAACTACACGGACTGGGTCCGTAACCTGAGGATTATCCTCATAGCTGCCAGGAAAGCATATGTCCTTGATGCACCGCTAGGTGAAGCACCTGTTTTCCCTGCAGAACAAGACGTTATGAACGCTTGGCAGACACGTAGTGATGATTACTCCCTGGTTCAGTGCGGCATGCTTTACAGCTTAGAACCGGGGCTCCAAAAGCGTTTTGAGCAACACGGAGCATATGAGATGTTCCAAGAGCTGAAAATGGTTTTCCAAGCTCACGCCCGGGTCGAGAGATATGAATTCTCCGACAAGTTCTACAGTTGTAAGATGGAGGAGAACAGTTCTGTCAGCGAGCACATACTCAAAATGTCTGGGCTGCATAACCGCTTGTCTCAGCTAGGAGTTAATCTCCCGGATGATGCGGTCGTTGACAGAATCCTTCAGTCGCTCCCACCTAGCTACAAGAGCTTTGTGATGAACTTCAATATGCAGGGGATGGAAAAGACCATTCCCGAGGTATATTCAATGCTGAAATCAGCGGAGGTGGAAATCAAAAAGGAACATCAAGTGTTGATGGTGAATAAAACCACTAAGTTCAAGAAAGGCAAGGGTAAAAAGAACTTCAAGAAGGACGGCAAGGGAGTGGCCGCACCCGGTAAGCAAGCTGCCGGGAAGAAGTCAAAGAATGGACCCAAGCCTGAGACTGAGTGCTTTTATTGCAAGGGAAACGGTCACTGGAAGCAGAATTGCCCCAAGTACTTAGCGGAAAAGAAGGCCGGCAATACCAAAGGTATATGTGATATACATGTTATTGATGTGTACCTTACCAGCGCTCGTAGTAGCTCCTGGGTATTTGATACCGGTGCAGTTGCTCATATTTGTAACTCAAAATAGGAACTGTGGAATAAACGGAGACTGGCGAAGGACGAGGTGACGATGCGCGTCGGGAATGGTTCCAAGTCGATGTGATCGCCGTCGGCACGCTACCTCTGCATTTACCTACGGGATTAGTTCTAAACCTCAATAATTGTTATTTAGTACCAGCTTTGAGCATGGACATTGTATTTGGATCTCGTTTAATGTGAGATGGCTACTCATTTAAATCTAAGAATAATGCTTGTTCTATTTATATGAGAGACAAGTTTTATGGTCATGCCCCGCTGGTCAATGGTTTATTCTTATTTAATCTCGAACGTGATGTTACACACATTCATAGTGTGAATGCCAAAAGATGTAAGGTTGATAATGATAGTCCCACATACTTGTGGCACTGCCGCCTTGGTCACATTGGTGTCAAACGCATGAAGAAACTCCATGCAGATGGACTTTTGGAGTCTCTTGATTATGAATCATTTGACACGTGCGAACCATGCCTCATGGGTAAAATGACCAAGACTCCGTTCTCCGGAACAATGGAGCGAGCAACCAACTTATTGGAAATCATACATACTGATGTGTGCGGTCCAATGAGCGTTGAGGCTCGTGGTGGCTATCGTTATGTCCTCACCCTCACTGATGACTTAAGTAGATATGGGTATGTCTACTTAATGAAACACAAGTCTGAGATCTTTGAAAAGTTCAAGGAATTTCAGAGTGAGGTTGAGAATCAACCTGACAGGAAAATCAAGTTCTTACGATCAGATCATGGGGGAGAATATTTGAGTCACGAATTTGGCACGCACTTAAGGAAATATGGAATAGTTTCACAACTCACGCCGCCTGGAACACCACAGCGTAATGGTGTGTTCGAACGCCGTAATCGCACCCTATTGGATATGGTACGATCTATGATGTCTCTTACCGATCTACCGCTATCATTTTGGGGTTATGCTATAGAGACTGCCGCATTCACTTTAAATAGGGCTCCGTCGAAATCCGTTGAGACGACACTGTATGAATTGTGGTTTGGCAAGAAACCTAAGCTGCCGTTTCTGAAAGTTTTGGGATGCGATGCTTATGTCAAGAAACTTCAACCTGAAAAGCTCGAACCCAAATTAGAAAAATGTGTCTTCATAGGATACCCTAAAGAAACTATTGGGTATACCTTCTATCTTAGATCTGAAGGCAAGACCTTTGTTGCAAAGAATGGATCCTTTCTAGAGAAAGAGTTTCTCTCGAAAGAAGTAAGTGGGAGGAAAGTAGAACTTGATGAAGTATTGCCTCTTGAACCGGAGAGTGGCGCAGCTCAAGAAATTGTTCCTGAGGTGTCTGCACCGACTAGGGAGGAAGTTAATGATGATGATCATGAAACTTCAGATCAAGTTGCTACTGAACTTCGAAGGTCCACAAGGACGCATTCCGCACCAGAGTGGTACGGTAACCCTGTCCTGGAAATCATGTTGTTGGACAATGGTGAACCTTCAAACTATGAAGAAGCGATGGCGGGCCCAGATTCCGACAAATGGCTGGAAGCCATGAAATCTGAGATAGGATCCATGTATGAAAACGAAGTGTGGACTTTGACTGACTTGCCCGTTGATCGGCGAGCCATAGAAAATAAATGGATCTTTAAGAAGAAGACAGACGCGGATGGTAATGTGACCATCTATAAAGCTCGGCTTGTCGCTAAGGGTTATCGACAAGTTCAAGGGGTTGACTACGATGAGACTTTCTCACCCGTAGCAAAGCTGAAATCCGTCTGAATCATGTTAGCAATTGCTGCATTCTATGATTATGAGATATGGCAAATGGACGTCAAAACGGCATTCCTTAATGGTTTCCTTAAGGAAGAATTGTATATGATGCAGCCGGAAGGTTTTGTCGATCCTAAGAATGCTAACAAGGTGTGCAAGCTCCAATGCTCAATCTATGGGCTAGTGCAAGCATCTCGGAGTTGGAACATTCGTTTTGATGAGATGATCAAAGCGTTTGGGTTTACGCAGACTTATGGAGAAGCCTGCGTTTACAAGAAAGTGAGTGGGAGCTCCGTAGCATTTCTCATATTGTATGTGGATGACATACTATTGATGGGAAATGATATAGAATTCTTGGAAAGCATAAAGGCCTACTTGAACAAGTGTTTTTCAATGAAGGACCTTGGAGAAGCTGCTTATATATTAGGCATCAAGATCTATAGAGATAGATCGAGACGCCTCATTGGTCTTTCACAAAGTACATACCTTGACAAGATATTGAAGAAGTTCAATATGGATCAGTCCAAGAAGGGGTTCTTGCCTGTATTGCAAGGTGTGAGATTGAGCACAGCTCAATGCCCGACCACGGCAGAAGATAGAGAAAAGATGAGTGTCGTCCCCTATGCCTCGGCCATAGGGTCTATCATGTATGCCATGCTGTGTACCAGACCTGATGTAAACCTTGCCGTAAGTTTGGTAGGAAGGTACCAAAGTAATCCCGGCATGGAACACTGGACAGCGGTCAAGAATATCCTGAAGTACTTGAAAAGGACTAAGGATATGTTTCTCGTCTATGGAGGTGACGAAGAGCTCGTCGTAAAGGGTTACGTCAATGCTAGCTTCGACACAGATCTGGATGACTCTAAGTCACAAACCGGATACGTGTATATTTTGAATGGTGGGGCAATCAGCTGGTGCAGTTGCAAGCAAAGCATCATGGCGGGATCTACATGTGAAGCGGAGTACATGGCAGCCTCGGAGGCAGCACAAGAAGCAATCTGGGTGAAGGAGTTCATTACCGACATAGGAGTTATTCCCAATGTGTCGGACCCGATGACTCTCTTCCGTGACAACACTGGAGCTATTGCCCTTGCCAAGGAGCCCAGGTTTCACAGGAAGACCAGGCATATCAAGCGTCGCTTCAACTCCATTCGTGAAAATGTTCAAAATGGAGACATAGATATTTGCAAAGTGCATACGGACCTGAATGTCGCAGATCCGTTGACTAAACCTCTTCCTCGAGAAAAACATGATCAACACCAGAACTCTATGGGTGTTCGATTCATCACAATGTAACTAGATTATTGACTCTAGTGCAAGTGGGAGACTGTTGGAAATATGCCCTAGAGGCAATAATAAAATGATTATTATTATATTTCCTTGTTCATGATAATGTCTATTGTTCATGCTATAATTGTGTTATCCGGAAATCATAATACATGTGTGAATACATAGACCATAACATGTCCCTAGTAAGCCTCTAGTTAACTAGCTCGTTGATCAATAGATAGTCACGGTTTCCTGACTATGGACATTGGATGTCATTGATAACGGGATCACATCATTAGGAGAATGATGTGATGGACAAGACCCAATCCTAAGCATAGCACAAGATCGTGTAGTTCGTTTGCTAGAGCTTTTCCAATGTCAAGTATCATTTCCTTAGACCATGAGATCATGTAATTCCCGAATGCCGTAGAAGTGCTTTGGGTGTACCAAACGTCACAACGTAACTGGGTGACTATAAAGGTATACTACAGGTATCCCGAAAGTATCTGTTGGGTTGACACGGATTGAGACTGGAATTTGTCACTCCGTATGACGGAGAGGTATCTCTAGGCCCACTCGGTAATTCATCATCATAATGAGCTCAATGTGACCAAGTGTTTGGTCACGGGATCATGTATTACGGTACGAGTAAAGTGACTTGCCGGTAACGAGATTGAACGAGGTATTGGGATACCGACGATCGAATCTCGGGCAAGTAACGTACCGATTGACAAAGGGAATTGAATACGGGATTGATTGAATCCTCGACATCGTGGTTCATCCGATGAGATCATCGTGGAACATGTGGGAGCCAACATGGGTATCCAGATCCCGCTGTTGGTTATTGACCGGAAAGTCGTCTCGGTCATGTCTGCATGTCTCCCGAACCTGTAGGGTCTACACACTTAAGGTTCGGTGACGCTAGGGTTGTAGAGATATTAGTATGCGGTAACCCGAAAGTGGTTCGGAGTCCCGGATGAGATCCCGAATGTCACGAGTTCCGGAATGGTCCGGAGGTGAAGATTTATATATAGGAAGTCCAGTTTCGGCCATCGGGAAAGTTTCGGGGGTAATCGGTATTGTACCGGGACCACCGGAAGGGTTCCGGGGGTCCACCGGGTGGGGCCACCTATCCCGGAGGGCCCCATAGGCTGAAGTGGGAGGGGAACCAGCCCCAAGTGGGCTGGTGCGCCTCCCATGGGCCTCCCCCTGCGCCTAGGGTTGGAAACCCTACGGGTGGGGGCGCCCCACTTGACTTGGGGGGCAAGCCCCCCTTGGCCGCCCCCCCCCCTCCCTTGGAGATTGGATCTCCTAGGGCCGGCGCCCCTCCTAGGGACCCTATATATAGTGGGGGGAGGGAGGGCAGCCGCACCAAGTCTCTGGCGCCTCCCTCTCCCCACGTAACACCTCTCTCTCTCTCATTGGAGCTTGGTGAAGCCCTGCCGAGATCACCGTTGCTTCCACCATCACGCCGTCGTGCTGCTGGATCTCCATCAACCTCTCCTTCCCCTTGCTGGATCAAGAAGGAGGAGACGTCTTCCCAACCGTACGTGTGTTGAACGCGGAGGTGCCGTCCGTTCGGCGCTAGGTCATCGGTGATTTGGATCACGACGAGTACAACTCCATCAACCCCGTTCTCTTGAGTGCTTCCGTTCGCGATCTACAAGGGTATGTAGATGCACTCCCCTCTCCCTCGTTGCTAGATGACTCCATAGATTGATCTTGGTGATGCGTAGAAAATTTTAAAATTCTGCTACGTTCCCCAACACCGCGTTCATCTATTCATACCAACCTTGGTAAAGATCTTGAAGCTTACATTGAGAAGACAAATCGGCCTGGATTGCTCAATGCAGGTAACCTCCACGTGGAATAGTTGTAAGTCACCTCGAACAAGTCCTGGAACAAAGGCAGAATATCTTCCTTCATTATATGCCAGCATCGCTTATAAAATTCCGTCGGGAACCCATTCGGTCCGGGGGCTTTATTTTGTTTCATTTGTGTTATTGCATCAAACACCTCTTTCTCAGTGAACGGAGTAGACAACACCTCATTCTCGTCGGAGCTGAGCTAAGGTATATCCCAGATCGCGCTTTCATCTAGAGACACAAAATTTTCTTCGGGTGCTCTGAAAAGCTTCTTATAATAATTAGAGATGTGCAGTTTGAGGTTTTCATGCCCTACAATTGCACCTCATATGTACGTACATGACGCGAGCTATTGACACAAACTGAAGGATAGGCAAAGCGTAGAGCTAGACACGAAGAGTACAAGAGTTTTTGGTAGCCCCCGCAATAAAAAGAGTCTTTGGTAGTAAAAAATGAGTAGAAGAGTTTAATTTTGGAGTCTGGTTTGTATCCCTTCCGAATCCTGTAGCTTTCTTTTTCTTTTTAACTTCCGGCTGGGGAGATATGTTCCTTGTATAAATATAGTACTGGAGTACATAACAGGGGATCTTCTAATCATAATAACGTGCCACGCTTCAAATTGGGATCTTCTATTCATAATTTCGCTTGACGTTGGATCTTCGATCCTGCGTTAACCGTGAGTATGGAGCTGGACAATTATTACGAAACAATCCACAAGAGGGACAAATTTATGTTCTTGTTTGGACTAGGTACGCTCTTCTCCTTGTTGCTCCTATAAGATTTCCACTATATCAACTCGTGTATAACTTTCCTTCGTTGAAACTTGCAAATTAACTAGCCGCGGGTTTCATGTTCGCCGTGTCTTTTATGCTGGATAACCCTGCAACCGACTACTACTCTGTCAATCTCACCGGCGTCACCGCTTCGTCAACGACCTCGCCGCCGGCGCTCAACTTTACTCTCCACGTCGAGACAAAGGTTTGGTGTTCGAAAACTGCTTCAGCCACGGGCAAGCGGCCGTGTCGTACGCCGGCGTTGTCATCGGAGAAGGGCCTGTGCCGGGCGTGTGCGCAGAGCCGGGAAGGAAGGGAACCGCGGAGGTGACGGCCCTGGCGCACGGCGGCGGCGGAGGAGCGCCGCTGTCGGACAGCCAGAGGAAGCGCCTGGAGTCCGAGATGCGGTCGGGATCTGCAGAGTTTGACGTGGAAGCCAAGCTGTTCCGCGATGGCCACATAAGGGGCCCCGTCGTGCTGTGGTGCAAACTCGGACTGCAAGAGTTGCAGCAGCCTTCGGATTGCAAGTCTTTCACTGATTTGGGACGCAGGGCCATGGAGCAATTTTGGATATGAACATGCTGCGATCTGGCCGATCCTACACGCGTCTCTGCAACAAATTTTCAATCACCAATTATGTATGCTTAATCAGTTGGGATGTAAAGTTTAAGTTTATCTTGAACCATTAACTGTTGTGTTTGGTCCAATTTATTTGAAACCGAGGCAAAAGATATGTCCCATGAATTAATTGATCAGAAGAGAGTTTTTCAGTTAATTAACGAAAACCAGGTAAAAACCATGATAATCCGCTGAGCACACATAATACCTCACACACACCTCCAGGTGGTCCGCATTGTCTGAGTCCGACGTGGCAAACGTTCGGACTCCCCAGTTTGATCCTAGTTTGTGAGATTTCAAATGTGTCCGGACAAATTTGGTGACGGTCAATGGATGACCCTTAAATCTCTAGACTGTCCAGTCCATACATTTGCGGGTGATTGGTGACGCGGATTGGAGTTGCCCTAAACTCGGACGGATGAAGTAGCTTTGTACAGAAAAATGATGATTATGTACAGAAGTAAGACGGTTTAATCTACAAAGTGAGATGGCCGTATGGCATAACAAGAATATACTGTCAACCAAATCGCAACTACAGCACTGCATCAGAACGAGTAGGGAATTCAAGGCCTTGAATTGTAGCAATGTTTTGCAGATCCTCGGTACAGTACATAGGAAGAAACCAGAGCAACTTGTTGGTGCCAAATACCTGCAGTACACAATATTTCAGAAGGTTCGTATGGAATTAAGGAGCTCGGACGAACGGAAATGCAGGTAAAATACCTGCTCCAAGTTTTTTCTCCATCCTAGGTCATACTCCCATGAGCATGTTTTCTTTCGCTCGTATACCTGGAATTAGTATATAACCAGTACAAAAAAGCATATCATTTGGGCATGCCAACAGCAGCAAGTCACTGTACAACCAAAATCTCATTATTCTTGCAAGAAATTCAAGCTGAAACCTAGATTGTTTTTGTACTGTTGTACCAGTGAGTTTTTTTTTTTAACTACAAAATGAAGGTCATGAATTACTAGGTTATCAAGTACTCCCTCCGTCTCAAAATAAGTGTCTCAACTTTGCACTAACTTTAGTGCAAAGTTGTACTGAAGTTAAGACACTTATTTTGGGACGGAGGGAGTACCAATATAATGAGCTACATGGTATTATTTGAACAGGTGTGTGATGTCAGTTGGTTACACGACCTGAAGATCAACCAGTAACTCCGAATAAATGAAAAACGAAGTTTAACTGTTCAATCAAGGAATTAGTGTACTTATGAACAGTGGCAAGCAGGAAACCAAAAGTATTCACATTACAAATCCTTTACCTCGATAGAAGTCGTATTACTGGCAGCAAGAGACGTGTGCATGCATATGAAGCAAAGGAGGCTCAGCGCAAACGCCAAATTTAGAACTGCAGTAAAACCGTAGGAGTAGGGTAAGTTCAACCACACACCTTTAAGGTAAGTTTGAAAGGAAGAGGCTTACCGAAAGCAAGAAATAGAATGGCAATATCACCAGCTGAGCTGGGGCGCCTACTTCCATCATGAAAGAAGATAATAAAGCTTGGAAGTAGCACCAATGTATCCAGCACAGTCTCGAGGAAAGTATACACCTATAATGAAAAGAGAGTGCACTTTAAAAAAATAAGTAGTACGGAAGCTAAAGAAGCAGGTTGAGAAATGATTATAGGAAGTGTAGCAAGAAGACAATTGACAGGAAACATAATTATAAGTAACTTGTGTAGTAGTTTGTTTGTGCCCTTATGAGTCGTAAGGCTCGTTATGCTTATGCCCAACACTTATATGTGGCTGAAGCCAGTCAGAGTCCCAGCACAGAGAACAGAGTACAGCTGTCGTTAGATTTGGTAAGTTAGCACTTATAACACAAGACAACGTTGAAGGTTTTCGTTAAAGCTTTTTCATGTCTTTCTGTTTTTAAAATCAATGTATACTTCCGTGTCTTTTCTTGCTACCTACAGTTTGAAAAATAAATACAGATGAGCAAGTCCAGCAATCCTAAATATGCAAATTCTGGTAATAATTGTGCATGAACCTATCAGATAATATCACCACAAATATGGAAGTGCATATTGTCATCGAGGAAACAACACACAAATATGGGGCTAAAAGCCTACAACATGATATCAAGCCAATAGGTGGCATAAATTTATTGAATGAGCCTGAAAAGGCAAACCACATACTCTAAGATACTAGAAAAAACACAACTATGTGGCTACAAAATGGAAACAAGCCAATTGGTGGCATAAACTCTCTGAGAAGTTTTAGCAATACTGATTTATAATTTTGTGTTACATTATGGTAGTATTTGGTGAAAATCTGCTTCGAGAGCATCATTTTTAGTTATTCTGCTATTTTGAAGTGTTTTTCTAGAAAAACTAGCAATTGGCAGTTTCGTTAAAGCATGACCTAGGCCAAAAAGGTTTAGGTGGTTAGCCCATAAAATAGTTCAACCACTTTTGCTTACAGGCAAGATCCAAACAACCCGTAAGGCCTAGTTTGCCTGTTTGGACATCAGGTTCTCATCAAAATAAGATAAGGTAGATTTAGGGCCAAAAAATAAAAATCTAAAATCTGTTCCATTATGGCATGACAGAACTAGTATATCCCACAACAAAAATATATGCCTGCGAAATCACCCTAGCATGGTTTTCATACAAGTCCAGAACAAGTATAAGAGACTAGCTTACTAATACAAAATATTTTCACTACACCCAATCCTAACCGAACAGCAACTTAAAATCTTGCTGAAGTTTATATGAAAATGCGCTCTCAAAAAACAACTATACACTATCTGAGATTAATTTCCCAAGAAGTGTTCCAATAATCAATTTCCCAATGAGTGTTCCAATCCTACCAGGAAAAGGAGAAAATACTTGTAATTCCTTGCTCCGACACAATTTACTACCCAAACACAGTGATGATCCATTTTTAGTACGCATCTGTCACCTACAGAGTCAAATACAAAGGTCACAATAAGAATGTAATAGAAGGGATAGATGACTTTCATGCATTTATGAGTAACTATAAAAGAAAAAGCACACAAGCTGCACACAAACTATGCAAGAACTTTCTTGTGCTTTTCATTAGGTATTTCTGTAGCAACTTTACAGATCACCCTTTCGTGGGCTGCTTTTGGCATTGTGGTGGATTAATGATAATCCACCTTACCTTTCCAGCTTTTGTCTATTTTACCTTTTGTTTAAATCAATTTATCCCTACTTACGCAACTATTTTTCCATAGCAGATTATAAATTAAGTTCGGCAGAATACAGTTCAGCAACCGCAAACTGACCGTTGTTCATTGAAAGTAACACCAGTACTAAAGCCACATTCAATCCAGTTCAGGGACCATAATCCGGCACTTGCAAGACCATTCACATCATAACCAACAATATATATTGGATGACAAACATCATTTTTCCTGAAGTATGAAGATTGGTTTGAAACAGTGGCATTCCCTATTATAAATTAATTGACACCATGAAGAAGGCTGACTTACAGATAGAACAGTGATGGCAACGTGGAGGTTTGCCATTTTGACAACGAGAGCAATATCTAGGCGCATGTCCTTGCTCCTCTGAAGTGGATGGAGGATTCACACAATCTGTAGCGACATTATTTGATATGGTGCTACTGTTGTTTGCATACATACCATCCTCTTCAGAAGCATGTCTCCAGTTTTCAGGTACAGCTCCAGGATTCGTAAAAACAACCATAAAGTAGCACCATAGCATCATTATAAGCTGCAGAAGAAACAAGAACCCTGAAGAAATTTAAACAAAACAGAAACAAACACAATCATGGCCTGATTTTCTCATTTAAAGAAAAGAGAAGTCCATGATAGCAAGTAATGTAAGGCGCTATGGTGAATAATTCAGTCTAATTGGAAGAAACCAACACATCTTTTGTCATGCTCAATATCTCGAACCGAAAATCTAAAAGCTACTCCCTCCGTTCCTAAATATAAGCCTTTTAGAGATTCCAATACAGACTACATACGGAGCAAAATGAGTGAATCTACACTCTAAAATATGACTATACATCTGTATGTAGTCCGTACTGAGATCTCTAAAAAGGCTTATATTTAGAAACGGAGGGAGTACTAAATACAGTTTGGTGAATAACAAGAATAGAGGCTCAAAATATCACGTCTAGGTATTATCGTCAGATATGGTTCGATCTATATGCTACTGACTTGTTTGACCATAATATATCTATCAATCGCTTGAAGCATGAAAAAAATAGTTGAATAAGAGTATAACCATTGCATGAGGTGATGTTCTTATATATTTGAGTTGCTCAATGCACAAAGTCAACAATAAGAAAGGGCCCTTAAAAAGTAATTTCGAAGGATATACAGTATTTCTTGAGACATAATTTGTTCTGATGCTGGAGCATACGCATCTATCATGTGTTAATCCGAAAGACATTAATGATATGTAACATGAATTAAGATCCATATTGCACAATTAGCTGCTCGCACAAATGACTAAGCTGCCTTGCAGTTGAAGGAAAAACAGAGGCCACTACCTAGCACCACATGACTCCTCAAGGTATACTGAAATTAGATGGTAAGAGAGACAGGGTGGCGGCGTTTACAAGGAGGTGGAAGGCGGCGAGGACGAAAGCTGCCGCCGCTACGGAGCCTCCGCTGCCCCCGCGTAGGAGCAGTGGGCCCCAGGCGTAGACGACGACGGCGTAGTAGGAGGCGGCGACGATGGCGGCGACGAGCGCCAGCATGAGGTACCCCAGAACCCGCAGCCCCGCACACGCGCGGAACGGATTCACCCGCCTCAGGCACTCCATGCCGTCTGGCCCGCCGGGGGGGCGGCCGGCGGGGCGGGGGAAGCGGCGCTGGCGGCTCGCGTGCGAGGCGGGGTTTGGTGCGCCGGAGTGTACTGCAAGCTGCTGCCCAACCTGTTGCGGTCAGGGCTGGTGGGCCTGCATTGTCGGCGGCTTGGAGCGCAGGGCGAAGTGGCCTGCAGCTCGGCCTCGACGTGCCGTGACTGTGCGAATATTTGCTTTGCCGAGATGACGACGGGTCCCGCTGGCTGCGACACGGCAGCGACCGCTTGGTTGGGTCTCGTGACTCGTCGTAGCGGCGGGTTGGTTCGTGTCGTTGTTTTGCGAAGATGAGCGTGCCCACTCATGTCCGTATCGTGTCTTCGTTCACCTTTGCGCAAAGGTTAGCCTTTGCTTCCGGAGATCTAGTCACATCTCAAGTTCCCTCTTCCAGCCCTCAATCATTGTGATGGAAAGCTATGGGACAAGCTTCTGCATATCCAATTTAATTGTGTTGGAAATATGAGTAAGTTACTACAAGATTTAATTCAAATAATTAAAAGATAAATCATGACTACAGTAGTAAAGATTAAACTAATCATGCAAATTAACATAGCAAATGAACAGATCACATCAAGGGCACATACTAAAAACATGAATTCTACCACGATCTCGAACAGGAAAGATAGAATCACATACGGTGCAGCGGGAGCAGCATCGCCGGCGTTGACGTTGTCGTCCATGTCGTCGAGGATGAGATTGCCGAGGTCGGGGAAGAAGTCGTCGTTCGCGAAGTCGTCGCTGCCAGCAGTCGCGCGAGTGCGCTTCCCCAAAACCTGATCGCCCCTTTCCCGTACCGGATCACGAGAGGCGGGGTTCCGGCGGCCTGCTGTCCCTTCTCTCGGTGCACGCCGAAAGGAAGGATGGAGAAGACTTGCTTGGCGGCGCAATGATCTGAAACGGTGGTGAGAAACCATACGAAGCGGCGGCGGCTAGGGTAGACGTCTGCCTGACTATATAGTGTGGGCCGGGTAGGTCGTGGGAGTAAACCCCACGTCCGAGTCGTCACGATCCAAAAGAATCGGAAACGGTTCAGTAATTAACGCGTTCATTAATTATTAATTAATAACTCATTAATTTTTCCTGAGCAGCAAAAATATAGACAACGTGCATAGCTCTGTCCTCGGCTCGGCTCAATCCCGCAACCCGCGGCGCGGCGCGACGTGACGAGGCGTGGCATGGCGAGGCGAGCGAGTAGGTCTCCTCTTCTCATGCTCATACAAGTGGTAGAAGAGCTCACCTTATAAAGAGGTGCAACTCTCTCTCAACTTCCGAGGTGGGACTAAACTTTAGCCTCACTCACTCCACTCACATGTGTGCATGAATAGGCCAAGAGAATTTCAGAATTTTACTTGGGCTTTGGGCCAAAGGCCTACTAGCAAAATTTCAACAATACCCCACAAAGTCTCATTGGCACATCTCATCATTTAGTTCCAAAACATTGTTTATATACCAGTGCTTAGTGAAGACTGTGAAGTTGAACTTTCACTTAGAGATTTATGCTACACTAGATCACAACTTGAATAGTGAACTATGCCTTGAGCTACAAGTTTTCTGCGAGACTAGTTTCACACAAATTCTTGATCGATACTGGGCTGCCGCAAGGCTTCCCGCGGGTGGAGCGTATACGTCATACTCCAGGGCCTTTTCATGAATTTATTAGAGAACACCCAATTCTCACAGACTGCGACGTTAACAGTCAAATTCATATGGATGTGTTCCTCAGAAGATGTTCTGCAGGACAACATCTCTGCTTACCCGAATAAGCCACTTGGAACACATTAAATAAGTATCAACCTGCCATGCAGATCAGGAGAGTATTGCATCTTCATGGAGTGAGATAGGTAATATAAGGATACTCTCCTCCCAGCTGACCAACAGCTTGTCTCTCACTTCTACTGCACGGGATCTCCGATCACATAGAATGGGTTACCACTATGAACAACTCATGCGGTGGGTCTCAGACCCATCTCTATCGATGCATTATCTATCACATTACGTGGTAGACCCTTTGTGAAGGGATCTGCCAAATTTTTCGACGTTTGGATATAATCCAACGTAATAACTCCGGAGTTCCTCAATTTTCTAACAGATTTCAGTCTCCTCTTCACATGCCTTGAGGACTTCATATTGTTCTTTGAACTGTTTATTTTGACGATCACAGTTTGATTATCACAGTTCATTAGGATGGGGGTATTGGTTTTTCAACCATAGGTAAGTCCATCAAGAGTTCACGAAGCCACTCTGCTTCAACAGTGGCAGTGTCTAATGTTGTGAGTTCTGCTTTCATAGTTGACCTCGTTAAGATGGTCTGCTTGCAAGACTTCCAGAAAATAGCGCCACCACCAAGTGTGAAAACATAACCACTTGTGGCCTTAATCTCATCAGCATCAGATATCTAGTTTGAGTCACTATAACCCTCCAGTACCCTTGGATACCCGGTGTAGTGAATCACATAGTTCGCGGTGCCTTTCAAATAGCGCATAACTCTCTCAAGCGCATGCCAATGATCATCTCCCGAATTTGACACAAACCGACTCAGCTTGCTCACAGCAAAAGAGATGTCAGGCCTCGTGGCACTCGCCAAATACATAAGCGAGCCAATAATCTGAGAATAACTCAGTTGATCTCTAGCAATCCGTCGGTTCTTTCGAAGCAACACACTAGCATCATATGGAGTTGGAGAAGGCGTGCAGTCGCTATGCCCAAAACGACTCAAGACATTTTACACATAGTGAGACTGAAGCAGTGTGATCCCACCATTCTCATCTCTCAACAGCTTGATGTTTAAGATAATATCAGTTACTCCTAGATCCTTCATCTCAAAACAGCGAGATAAAAAAATCCTTAACCTCCTTGATTAAATCAAGTTTGGTTCCAAAGATCAGTATGTCGTCGACATACAGACAAAGAATAACTCCTTCGCCCCCACCATAGCGATAGTACACGCACTTGTCATCATCGTTTACTACAAAGCCGGCAGCAGTTAATATTCTTTCGAACTTCTCATGCCACTCCTTAGGAGCTTGTTTAAGGCCATATAAAGACTTTAATAACTTGCACACCTTTCCTTCCTAACCAGGTACTACAAAACCATCTGGCTGATCCATGTAAATTTCCTCCTTCAACTCTCCATTGAGGAAAGCTGTCTTAACGTCCATTTGATGAACGAGAAGACCATGTGAGGCAGCCAGTGATAGTAGCACCCGAATTATGGTCAGTCTAGCCACGGGTGAGTAAGTGTCAAAGAAGTCTTCACCTTCTTTCTGGGTATAACCCTTGGCCACAAGCCGTGCCTTATACTTTTCAATCATACCATCAGGTCTAAGCTTCTTCTTGAACACCCGATTACATCCTACAGGTTTGCACCCATAAGGACGGTCAGTGATCTCCCAGGTACCGCTAGCTAAGATGGAATCCATCTCGCTACGTACAGCTTCCTTCCAGTAGTCAGCATCAGGAGATGTTGGAAATATGCCCTAGAGGCAATAATAAATTGGTTATTATTATATTTCCTTGTTCATGATAATCGTTTATTATCCATGCTATAATTGTATTGATAGGAAACTCAGATACATGTGTGGATACATAGACAACACCATGTCCCTAGTAAGCCTCTAGTTGACTAGCTCGTTGATCAATAGATGGTTACGGTTTCCTAACCATGGACATTGGATGTCATTGATAACGGGATCACATCATTAGGAGAATGATGTGATGGACAAGACCCAATCCTAAGCCTAGCACAAAGATCGTGTAGTTCGTATGCTAAAGCTTTTCTAATGTCAAGTATCATTTCCTTAGACCATGAGATTGTGCAACTCCCGGATACCGTAGGAATGCTTTGGGTGTATCAAACGTCACAACGTAACTGGGTGATTATAAAGATGCACTACAGGTATCTCCGAAAGTGTCTGTTGGGTTGGCACGAATCGAGACTGGGATTTGTCACTCCGTGTAAGCGGAGATGTATCTCTGGGCCCACTCGGTAGGACATCATCATATGCGCAATGTGACCAAGGAGTTGATCATGGGATGATGTGTTACGGAACGAGTAAAGAGACTTGCCGGTAACGAGATTGAACAAGGTATCGGTATACCGACGATCGAATCTCGGGCAAGTACAATACCGCTAGACAAAGGGAATTGTATACGGGATTGATTAAGTCCTTGACATCGTGGTTCATCCGATGAGATCATCGTGGAACATGTGGGAGCCAACATGGGTATCCAGATCCCGCTGTTGGTTATTGACCGGAGAACGTCTCGGTCATGTCTGCATGTCTCCCGAACCCGTAGGGTCTACACACTTAAGGTTCGATGACGCTAGGGTTATAAAGGAAGCTTGTATGTGGTTACCGAATGTTGTTCGGAGTCCCGGATGAGATCCCGGACGTCACGAGGAGTTCCGGAATGGTCCGGAGGTAAAGATTTATATATAGGAAGTCCTGTTTCGGCCATCGGGACAAGTTTCGGGGTCATCGGTATTGTACCGGGACCACCGGAAGGGTCCCGGGGGCCCACCGGGTGGGGCCACCTGCCCCGGGGGGCCACATGGGCTGTAGGGGGTGCGCCTTGGCCTACATGGGCCAAGGGCACCAGCCCCAAGAGGCCCATGCGCCTGGGGAAACCCTAAAGGAAGAGTCCCAAAAGGGGAAGGCACCTCCTAGGTGCCTTGGGGGGGAAGGACTCCTCCCCTGGCCGCCGCCCCCTAGGAGATTGGATCTCCTAGGGCTGGCGCACCCCCCCTTGGGATCCCTATATATAGTGGGGGTAGGAGGGCCTCTTGAGACACACCTTTTGCCTTTGGTGCAGCCCCTCCCTCTCTCCCAAGTTCTTCTCCTCTCCCGTGGTGCTTGGCGAAGCCCTGCAGGATTGCCACGCTCCTCCACCACCACCACGCCGTTGTGCTGCTGCTGGATGGAGTCTTCCTCAACCTCTCCCTCTCTCCTTGCTGGATCAAGGCATGGGAGACGTCACCGGGCTGTACGTGTGTTGAACGCGGAGGTGCCGTGCGTTCGGCACTTGGTCATCGGTGA
Organism: Triticum urartu; assembly: GCF_003073215.2. Taxonomy (NCBI): domain Eukaryota; kingdom Viridiplantae; phylum Streptophyta; class Magnoliopsida; order Poales; family Poaceae; genus Triticum; species Triticum urartu. Next base: position 161,833,661 of record NC_053023.1, on the reverse strand, counting down.
TTTGAATCACGACGAGTACGACTCCATCAACCCCGTTCACTTGAACGCTTCCGCTTAGCGATCTACAAGGGTATGTAGATGCACTCTCCTTCCCCTCGTTGCTAGTTTCTCCATAGATAGATCTTGGTGATACGTAGGAAAATTTTGAATTTCTGCTACGTTCCCCAACAGGAGATGCATAGGCTTCTGAAATAGTCCTGGGTGTGTCATCCACAAGGTACACAATGAAATCATCACCAAAGGACTTTGCAGTCCTCTATCTCTTACTCCTCACAGGAGTTCCATTGTCACCCTCAACAGGATTCTCAACGTGTTCCATCGCAATGGTGGGTTCAGGAGTTACAGTGAATTCCTCACTAGATGGAGTAGGTATCTCCTGATTTGATGAACTTGGCATATCCTTCATAGGAAATATGTCCTCAAAGAAAGTTGCATCATTCGACTCCATAATTGTACCAACATGCATGTCGGATACCTCAGATTTTATTATCAAAAAGCTATAGTCGATGCTATGAAAAGCATAGCCCAGAAGAACACAATCCACGGTTTTTGGTCCAAACTTGCGCTTCTTGGGAATTGGTATATTGACTTTCGCCAAACAACCCCAAGTACGTAGGTAAGAGAGTTTCGATCTTTTCCTCTCCCATTCCTCAAATGGAGTCATGGTCTTATGCTTTATGGGAACTCGGTTTAGGACATGACACGTAGTCATTAGCGCCTCCCCCCACCATTCCTTGGAAAGATTCGATGTGTCTAACATGGTGTTAACCATATCAGTTAGAGTTCGGTTCTTTTTTCGGCTATCCCATTTGACTGAGTTGAGTAGGGAGGCGTCCTCTCATGGATTATACCATGTTCCGCACAAAACAGATCAAATTCATTGGAAAAATACTCTCCACCACGATCGGACCTAAGCCGTTTAATTTTACGATCAAGTTGGTTCTCTGCCTCAGCTTTATAGTTTTTGAAGAAAGTTAAAGCCTCGTCTTTTGATTTTAGGAGATACACATAACAATATCTAGTGGAGTCATCAATCAACGTCATGAAGTGTCTCTTTCCACCTTTTGTCAACACGCCATTCATCTCACAAAGATCAGAATGTATAAGCTCTAGTGGCGCCAAGTCTCTTGCTTCTGCAGTCTTATGGGACTTGCGAGGTTGCTTAGCTTGCACACATACTTGACACTTAGAGCCTTTGACAATAGAGATTTTCGGAATTAAATTCATATTGGCTAGCCGCGTCATGCAACCAAAGTTAATGTGACAAAGTCGTGAATGCCAAATATCAGACTCATTGTTGTGGCAAACATTATTAATAATTTTAGTGCAAATATCTGACAAAGACAGGCGAAACAAGCCTCCGCTCTCATAGCCTTTTCCAACAAATTGTCCATACTTAGAAATTACAACTTTATTGGATTCAAAAACCAACTTAAAACCATCTCGACATAAACGGGAACCGCTAACGAGATTTTTATTTATGGACGGCACATGATGAACGTTCTTCAGACGCACAGTCTTCTCCGAAGTAAACTTTGGATCGACAGTACCAACACCTAGAACGATGACATGTGACCCGTTCCCCATCAGCACGGGTGAAGTCCCTGTTGCCTGGTAAGAAGAAAACATGGAGACGTCAGCACAAACATGTACATTGGCACCGGTGTCAATTAACCAATCAGGGGATTGAAATACTGAAAGGATGGTAGGAAAAATACCATACCCTGATTCCGTCATATCAATATCACCGATGACAGCATTAGCGGACTTGCCGCTCTTCTCATGTTCGCGCTCCTCAAAGCGGTTATGACACTTCGGAGCCCAGTGATTAGGATCACCGCAGACATGGAAAAGTCCCTTCCCCTTCTTATGGGAACTCTTCTTGAAGTTGGTAGAGTGTGATGACTTGTTCTTTGTATCAAACTTGCCTTTGCCCTGAGTTTTGTTCTTATTATTTTTGAACTTGTTGGGCTAGGAGTTCTTCTTCTATACCATGTGGGCACTAGAACCTCCCTCAGCAACTCGAGCACGTGTGTCCTTTGATCTCGCCTTCTCTTCAACATCAAGAGTACCAACGAGATCCGCAACGGAAAACTCCTGTCTCTTGTGTTTCAGGGAAGTAGCAAAATTGTTCCACGAAGGTGGAAGCATGGCAATGATGCCTCCGGCAACACACACTTGAAGTACTCAAGTTCTTTTGCGAGCGACTGTATCTCATGAGCCTGCTGTACAACAGGGCGCTCATCAGTCATCTTGTAGTCATAGAATTGCTCCATGACGTACAACTCGCTGTCGGCGTCCGAGGCACCAAACTTGGCCTCGAGCGCAGCCCACATGTCCTTGCCGTTGTCAAACGACATATACGAATCCACAATGGAGTCATCAAGAACACTCAAAAGAGCGCCTTTAAAGAGGGTATCGATCTTCTCGAAAGCTTCCAACTGTGCTGGATTAAGATCGCTCTCAGGCTTGCCCTTGGTGGTGTCATAGCAGCCCATGGTCTGAAACCAGTAGACTGCTCTCGTGCGTCACCTCTTATATTGTGCCCCCTTAAAGGCAGGCGGCTTCAGATGCGCAGCAAAACCACTCGGAGTAAATTGCCTATAATCAGGTTTTTGGATTGTTGGAAATATGAGCAAGTTACTACAAGATTTAATCCGAATAATTAGAAGATAAATCATGACTACAGTAGCAGAGATTAAACTAATCATGCAAACTAGCATAGCAGATGAACATATCACATCTAGGGCACATACTAGAAACATGAATTCTACCATGATCTCGAACAGGAAGGATAGAATCACATACGGTGCAGCGGGAGCAGCACCGCCGGCATTGACGTTGTCGCCCATGTCGTCGAGGATGAGGTTGTCGAGGTCGGGGAAGAAGTCGTCGCTGCCAGCAGTCGCGCGAGTGCGCTCCCCAAAAACCTGATCGCCCCTCTCCCGTACAGGATCACGAGAGGCGGGGTTCCGGAGGCCTGCTGTCCCTTCTCCCGGTGCACGCCGAAAGGAGGAATGGAGAAGACTTGCTTGGCGGCGCAATGATCTGGAACGGTGGTGAGAAACCATACGAAGCGGCGGCAGCTAGGATAGACGTCTGCATGACTATATAGTGCGGGACGGGTAGGTCGTGAGAGTAAACCCCACGTCCGAGTCGTCACGATCCAAAAGAATCGGAAACGGTCCCGAGCAACAAAAATATAGACAACGTGCATAGCTCTGTCCTCGGCTCAGCTCAATCCCACAACCCGCGGCGCGGCGCGGCACGGCGCGTCGTGACGAGGCGTGGCGTGGCGTGGCGAGGCGAGCGAGGAGGAGGAGCGCGCGTGTAGGTCTCCTCTTCTCATGCTCATACAAGTGGTAGAAGAGCTCACCTTATAAAGAGGTGCAACTCTCTCTCAACTTCCGGGGTGGGACTAAACTTTAGCCTCACTCACTCCACTCACATGTGTGCATGAATGGGCCAAGAGAATTTCAGAATTTTAGTTGGCTTTGGGCCAAAGACCTACTAGCAAAATTCCAACAGTTTGCGGAGATTGCCCCAAGCAATTTGTACGTGTTCCGATAACCGCCTCAAGGGTTTATCAAAGTGTACAGGTTCGGTGACCGTCCTCAAAGGTTGCCAATTGTACGGATTCGGTGACTGCCCTCAAGGATCCCTTAGTGGGATCACGGCATCCTGCATTATGCGAGGGCGTGAGGAGATTACGGTGGCCCTAGTGGCTTTTGGGAGCATTGTGCCTCCACAACGCTCCAAACAAATATTAGCATCCGCAAGGGTATGAACTTCGGAATACATCGTCGTCTCCACATGCCTCGGTTATCTCTTACCCGAACCCTTTATTTATGCACTTTACTTTGTGATAGCCATAGTGTTTCATGTTATATATTTTGCTATCACTTAGTTGTTTATCTTGCTTAGCATAAGTTGTTGGTGCACATAGGTGAGTCTGATTATTTTAGGTTTTGTGCTTGACAAATTATACGCTAGTTTTATTCCGTATTTGTTCAATCCAACCATAGTTATTTTTAAAGCGCCTATTCACGCATTCCGCCCTCTAGGCGACATCCATAATCCTTCACTATATATCTCAATGCAATTGTTGTTCCATATGAATTGCTTATTCATTAACAACACTAAATGCATATATTCATCTTAATGGCTTTCATCCTTCAATCCATCCAATATACCCCATGCATTGCCTATGGAACATTCCTTGAAATACATCACAATGAAAACATTAGTCCACGATGTCATTAATTCCCAAACCACACATATGGACTACATGCACTTTTAGTTGAGGGTTTGGATGACCTCGTCACACTCGCTCTGAGTAGATCTAACCATGTCGAGGATATTGGGTGGTCTCACCGGGGCGAGTCCACACCCAAAGTGGTAGATGTTACCCAACTTGCCAAGAGGACCAGAGGGTGGTGGCGAAATTTTTTTTGGGGCAGATCGGAATGGTTCTAATAACCAATTGTAACGAACTCAAACGTCGGATTGAGACTACACAAGGTGATTGGGAAAACCGAAAGGAGGGTGGGAAGAAGACTTGCCGCGTAAGTAGGTGAGTGTAAGAAGCAAAGAGATGGGAGACAAAGCAACGCTCGGCATGCCCTCAATCCATACATGGGTTGAGGGTTAAATACATTCTACACACGCCTGGGCCACAGACGACACCAACCAGACGTGCCACAACCCACACACTGCCAAGTGCACCGCACACATCAGGGTGCAGTGTGACAGCTGCTCTTTACCCATGGGAGCTATATATCGTTCAACGCGAGATGGAAGAAAGTCTCGCGTGAAGATTTCCTGCGAGCTACACTATTGGGCCAACCCATATTCATGCATGCCTCACTCGCTTGTCGCTGGTTTGATGTTGCTTCGGTTTCTCTGTTTGTTTTTTGTTTCTTTTCATTTAGTTTCTTCTGGTCTTTTATTTCTTGACTCGTTTTTTGGTTTTTCTATTTTTTCTAAGTTTTTCACTGTTTTTTTCATTTCTTTCCCTGGTTTCATTAGGTTTTCCCCTAATTTTTTCTTCTTTTTCTTAGGCTTTTTTTGTTTCTTTCTTTGTTTCAATGTTTTTTGTCTTGTTTCCAATTTTTTTTATTTTTTTTACCGTTTCCTTTGTCTCTTTCTTGATTTTATCAAGTTTCTTCGTCTTTCTTTGTTTCTTTCTAGGTTTTCACCATTTTCATTCTTTTGCACTGGTTTTAATTGGTTTTCTTTGTTTGCTTTTTCCCTTGTTGATTTTTTATTTCTCTTTTCTTATAGAACATGGATATATTTTCTTATAAATGTTTAACATTTTTACAATTACACGAAACGTTTTTCCGATACACGTTGAACATTTTTCAAATACATGATTAATAGTTTTTTCAAATATACATTTTGATGTCAACCTTTTGCATACACATTCAACATTTTTCGATGCACGAGGAACAGTTTTTATATACAAGTTCAACAAATTCCAAATACATGATCAACATTTTCAAAAACTTATATTTTTTTATGTCTACCTTTTTCCATACACATTATACATTTTTCGCATACATCTTTAAAAAATATCAAATACTACATGATTAACTTTTTGTAAACATCTATTTTTTGATATCTACTTTTCAGCATACGCATTCTACATTTTTAATACATTAGGAGCATTTTTTATATACACATTTAACATTTTACAAATAAATGATTAACATTTTTTAAACATATAATCTTTTGATGTCTATTTTTGTACATACACATTGTACATTTTTCATATATTTCGGCAATATTTTTTATATACACATTTAACATTTTTCAAATATGTAATTAATATTTATTTTAACATATATTTTTTACGTCTACTTTTCCCATAAACATTGTACATTTTTTGAATACATCAGGTACATTTTTTATATACATGTTTAACATTTTTCAAATGCATGATTAATATTACACACACACACACACATACATATGTTTTGATGTCCATTTTTCGTACACATTATACAATTTTCTTATACATTATATACATTTTTCTATACACGTTTAACATTGTTCTAATGCGGGATTAATGTTTTTCATCAATTATATATAAATTTATTTTTGCAATAGATATATTCACAATATTTGCAAATACAAGCAAAGGTAAAAAAACAAAAAAATGGAATGAAAATGTAAAAAAAGAATTAAAAAAACACTAAATGCCTTTTTTTGAACCGGCCTTACCCCTTTCCATTACAAGAACGAAAATACAACTGTTCCAACAACATTCAGGAGAAGAGGAAAGAGAGGTAGCGAGCCCAACGCACTGCCAGGAAAACTACCGCCCTTGCTCGCCATCGAAACTAGTATTATTGGGCGAAAACCTGACAGCAAAGCACTCAAAGCTTGTCCGCACTGGGTGCCCAATCGGGCATCTGAAGCGGGGCGTCCTTCTTTCTCGCGTCAGGCGAGACATAGGAGCGCCCCTCTTTACCACCCAAAATCGACTGACAGACATGCAACGATTTTTCAGTCGCCTATGAGCTAGCAAATCCGGGCAAACTAGATTAACAGAATCAAGCACAACCGTGAAAGTAGTAAAAGACTGCTCAGTTTGTGCATGTTTCGCCTATGCAATTTACTTTCTGAACCAACAAGGCTAGCTGCTAAAATAAAGCCAAGCCTGGTTCGTCTACCACCATATGGCTCATGCACACTGCGCTACTGCAACTGTGACGGCATTAAAATAGCCGACGTGTCTAGCTGCTAAAATATAGTGTTCGCCTACGGATCTCATTAGTATAGTACAATCAGCAGGCCGTACACTGTCTGATTAGGGATTACGTCTGCCTAAACTTGTACTGGTATTAGTAAACTACTACTGCCGTTGCAGCCGTTCCACTACATCTTTTAGGCCAAGAAACCCAATAGAAAACGTGTAGTCATCGCTGGCTAACCGGCATACATAACATAAGGCAGAACGCCGGCATCGTATATACAGCATGAGATAATACGCCACGAAACCGGAGCTTTCAGAAATGGACGAACGGTAGCGCCAAGGCGCCATGAAAGAGCCACTTGGAGCCTTGTGATAAGCGCGCGCGTAGATGACAACACGCCGAGCAATGTCGTTAATCACATTGTTAAGCTACGACTTATATAAATCGAATGGCACATCGATGCGTACACCCATCAAGGCATCTCCCAATCATACGGTGCAGCGGCACAGAGCAGCTCGAGCCAAACCACAAATGGCGGCGAAGAAGGGCCTTCTCGCCGCCGTCCTGCTCCTGTCCTTGCTGAGCTCCCCGCTGCCGTCGCGCGCCCAGGCATCGGTGTTCCCCGTCAATGTGTGGCCCAAGCCGACGTCCATGTCCTGGGCGGAGCCGCTCGCGGCCATGCCGGTGTCCGCGTCGTTCCGCATCGTCGGCACGTCCGGGGACAGCCCGTACCTCGTCTCCGCCACGCAGCGCTACACCGCGCTGCTCTTCGCCGAGAGGTACAGGCCCATCGTCCGGCCGGCGGTCAATGTCACCGCCGGGGGCCCCGCGCTCCAGAGCCTGACCGTGTCCGTGTCCGACCTGTCCGCCCCGCTCCAGGACGGCGTGGACGAGTCCTACGAGCTGGAAATCCTCCCCACGGGCGTGGCCACCATCACGGCTGCCACGGTATGGGCCGCCATGCACGGGCTGGAGACGTTCTCGCAGCTCGCGTGGAGGGGCCGGCAAGGGGAGCTGCTGGTGGCCACCAGCGTGCGCGTGGAGGACAAGCCTTTGTACCAGCACCGCGGCCTGATGCTCGACACCGGGAGGACCTACTTCCCCGTCGTCGACATCCTGCGGACGATAGACACCATGGCGGCCAACAAGATGAACGTGTTCCACTGGCACATCACGGACTCGCAGTCGTTCCCCATCGAGCTGCCGTCCGAGCCGATGCTCGCGGAGATGGGCGCGTACGGCGAGGACATGAGGTACACCGTCAAGGACGTCAAGCGCATCGTCGAGTTCGCCATGAGCCGCGGCGTCCGCGTCGTGCCGGAGATCGACGCACCGGGTAAGCAAAAGCTGACACGGCTGCTATTTCCCCCGCAAAAAGAAAAGAGAAAAAGACATGGCTGCTATTTTTGCCATTCGGCCCACTAAGCAATGTGCTTACACGGCCCAGTTTCTAAGGTAATACGGCCCAGTTGATGAACGAGCTAATCTGTTGCCATATTTCAGGCCACACGGCGTCGTGGGCCGGCGCGTACCCGGAGGCTGTGTCCTGCGCGGGCAAGTTCTGGCTGCCCGACGCGAGCGACTGGGGCACCAGGCTGGCGGCGGAGCCGGGGTCCGGGCAGCTGAACCCGCTGGAGCCCAAGACGTACGAGGTGGTGGCCAACATCATCGACGACATCACCTCCATGTTCCCGGAGGGCTTCTACCACGCCGGCGCCGACGAGGTGACGCCGGGATGCTGGGAGACGGACCCGTCGATCCAGGCGGACATGGAGAAGGGCGGCACCCTGAGCCAGCTCCTGGAGCGGTACCGTGCGCGCGGTGCACCGGCACGTGGTGTCCAAGAACCGCACGGTGGTGTTCTGGGAGGACGTGCTGCTGGACGTGGAGGTGAACGTGAGCGCGTCGGTGATCCCGCCGGCGACGACCATCCTGCAGACGTGGAACAACGGGGCCAACAACACGAAGCTGATCGTGCAGGCCGGGTACCGCGCCATCGTCTCCTCGGCCTCCTTCTACTACCTCGACTGCGGCCACGGCGACTTCGTCGGGAACAACAGCGTGTACGACGACCAGAGGAGCGACTACAAGACGGACGGGGGCTCCTGGTGCGGGCCGTTCAAGACGTGGCAGCGGGTGTACGACTACGACGTCGCGTACGGGCTCACCGCGGAGGAGGCCAAGCTGGTCATCGGCGGCGAGGTGGCGCTGTGGACGGAGCAGGCCGACGCGACGGTCCTGGACGCCAGGATCTGGCGCGGGCGTCGGCCATGGCGGAGGCGCTGTGGTCCGGCAACCGCGACGCGTCCGGCAGGAAGCGGTACGCGGAGGCCACGGACAGGCTCACCGACTGGCGGCACCGCATGGTGGGGCGAGGGATCCGCGCCGAGCCCATCCAGCCGCTCTGGTGCCGCACGCGCCCGGGAATGTGCGACCTGGTTCGGTAGCGACCCGACAAGGAGCGGCGCGCGCGTACGCGCCGTTGCGTGTGCCAACTCTGAGCATCATTACCTTTCATTCATATCAAACGTGTCAAACTAAATTATGTAAGTGAGCTAAAGCATGTATGGTGTTTCCTTTTTGTTGTGTGATTGTGCGGAGAATACTACCAGCAGTGCCATTTTTTTGTCAACTTGTTCTTTGTTTGTAAATGTGAAGTGGACGGCATGTCATGTTATCCAATGCGCAGTTGTACCTTCCTCAAAGCCGGACCTTTTCATGGGACCCATTCGCCAAATGAGTTGCTTGTACTGGGGCTTGATTTGATTAAAGTAATGCCAACTTGTTTGTGTCAATCAACTTCTACTTTTTCCTCCTGGAATTTCCTCCATTGTCGCTTAATTGCTTATTTTGAGATATCACATGGACAATAGAGTTTTTCTTTAGCCCAATAGAGCTTCCTTTGCTGTGAATGAGATGCGTTTCACACTGCAGCATGACATCGGCTGAAGTGTAAAACAAAAAGGCATTGGGTGAAGTGAACGCCGGAAAAGAATATCTAAAATTCTCAGGGCTCCTTTGATTCAGAGGATTTGCATAGCAGTTTTAGGGGATTAATCCTTATAATTTTTTCCTAGTTGGTTATTCGATTCATATGATTGAATCATATGTAGAAATTTTCTCTAAGAAATTCTTTGAACTACTTCCCTTAGTAGTTCCAGCATCCACTTAAACCACTTAGAAAGGGCCCTTTGTTTTTTCTATGTTGCAATCAAACAACCAAAATCCTATAGGATTGAGATGTTTTGACCTTCTAATCCTATGCCTTTTCTGAAAAAGAGATGTTTTGACCTTCTAATCCTATGCCTTTTCTATTCCCAAGTTTTTAGAATTCTGCAAATCAAAGAGGCCCTTGCAATCGCATGTTAAAGGCAACTCGAAATGTGAGTCACCAAAATGGAACTTCTTAAATGTCTGTGGGGATAGGGTGGAGGCAATCCGACGGCAGGTACCGAATGTCCGCTTTCAATTTATTTGTTTATACCCGAACTATTCAAAACAATCAAAGATATAATAACATATTCTTACAATTGAAAGATAAATATTCGAATGCAACAATAATTTGAATTAGAAAATCCAAACATAAAATTTTGAAATAAAATAGTTTATGCTTAAATTTAGGGACAATTGATTTTTTGCCCCTAGTTGGAACCTACCTGTTGAAATATGAGGGTGGGCCTAGGGCCCATCTAACAAATTCAAAAAATCTCTAAAGGCCCATGTAGGTTATATGGCAGTGGGTGTGGTGGGAAGTTTTGTTGGGAAACGTTGCATGGAAAACAAAAGAATTTCTACGCACACGCAATGATCTATCCATGGAGATGCATAGCAACGAGGGCGGTGAGTGTGTCTATGTACCCTCGTAGACCGTAAGCGGGAGCGTTTGACAACGTGGTTGATGTAGTCGAACTTATTCTAGCTCCAACCGATCAAGTACCGAACGTACAACACCTCCAAGTTCTGCACACGTTCAGCCCGGTGACATCCCTCGCCTTCTTGAGCCAGCAAGTTGTCGAGATAGTAGATGAGTTTCGTCAGCACGACAGTGTGGTGACGGTGATGATGAAGTGATCTGCGCAGGGATTCGCCTAAGCACTACGAAGATATGACTGTGTGAGTAAACGGTGGAGGGGGGCGCCGCGCACGGCTAGGCAATTGTCTGGGGTGTGCTAGGGGCGCCTCCCCCCACATATATATAGGTGGGAGGGAGAGGGAAGGCAGCCAGGTGCGCCCCAAGTAGGATCTGAATCCTACTTGCGGTTTCCCCAAGTGGCGCCCCCTGCCTCATTTCACCGGAGAAGAAAGGAAAGGGGGAAGAGAGAAAGGAAAAGGGGGGCCGAACCCCCTTTTTCCTTCTCCCAATTTAGCCTCCTTCCATAGGGGGGGGGCACGCCATCCCTTTTGGGTTGGTGTGCTCCCCTCTCATGGCCCATATATTCCCCCCGGGGGTTCCGGTAACCCCTCCGGTACTCCGATAAATACCCGATACACTCCAGAACACTTCCGGTGTCCGAATACTATCATCCTATATATTAATCTTTACCTCTCGACCATTTCGAGACTCCTCGTCATTTCCGTGATCTCACCTGGGACTCCGAACAACATTCGGTCACCAAATCACGTAACTCATATAATACAATATCGTCATCGAACGTTAAGTGTGCGGACCCTACGAGTTCGAGAACTATGTAGACATGACTGAGACACCTCTCCAGTCAATAACCAATAGCGGAACCTAGATGCTCATATTGGCTCCTACATATTCTACGAAGATATTTATCAGTCGAACCATTATGACAACATACGTAATTCCCTTTATCCCTCGGTATGTTACTTGCCCGAGATTCGATCGTCGGTATCTTCATACCTAGTTCAATCTCGTTACTGGCAAGTCTCTTTACTCGTTCCGTAATACATCACCTGGTGACTAACTCCTTAGTCGTTTTGCTTGCAAGCTTATGATGTGTATTACCGAGAGGGCCCAGAGATACCTCTCCGATACTCGGAGTGACAAATCCTAATCTCGATCTATGCCAACTCAACAAACACCTTCGGAGATACCTGTAGAGCATCTTTATAATCACTCAGTTACATTGTGATGTTTGATAGCACACAAGGCATTCCTCCGGTATCCCGGAGTTGCATAATCTCATAGTCGAAGGAATATGTATTTGACATGAAGAAAGCAGTAGCAATAGAACTGAACGATCATTATGCTAAGCTAACGGATGGGTCTTGTCCATCACATCATTCTCCTAATGATGTGATCCCGTTATCAAATGACAACTCATGTCCATGGTCAGGAAACCTTAACCATCTTTGATCAACGAGCTAGTCAAGTAGAGGCTCACTAGGACATAATGTTTGTTTATGTATTCACACATGTATTTAGGTTTTGATACGTTCATTTTGCATCATGTTTACCTACTGTTGTTTATAATATTTTTATGCATAATAATGCTTTTTGGAGTAATTCTAATGCCTTTTCTATCATAATATGCAAGGTTCACACAAAGAGGGAGAATTCCGGCAGCTGAAAATTTGGACCTAAAAAAGGTACGTCAGGCTACCTATTCTGCACAACTCCAAATGATTTAAAACTTCACGAGGAATTTTTATGGAATAAATAAGAATTATTGGACAAAATAACTACTAGAGGGGGCCCAACAGGTGGGCACAACCTACCTGGGCGCGCCAGGGAGCCTAGGCGCGCCACTACTGGAATCAGAGAATTTGCCGTCAGCTTATTCTTTGTCGTTAGCTTGCTGACGAAAAGAAGGTCTTTGTCGTCCGCTCACAAAAAGCAGACGACAAAGAACTGGCTGACGGCAAACATCGTCTTTGCCGTCAGCTATTTCTTTCCCGT